>NW_007260549.1:234895-272376 GCF_000164805.1 Carlito syrichta | reverse complement strand
TTGCTGGGAATGAAACTCCCTTGAATTTGAACTCAGAAAGTTTAGTATCAAATCTGTTATCCTCATCTCTAGATGAAGGTCCTCTGCAATAGTTACAGTGATTGCTTTAAGGCCACATAAGGTACTTCATTAAATGGAGTGGCATCTTGAAATTCACAAAATTTTTTCACGTACTGCAGCATATTCCATGTGTTGAAGTTTCAGTTCACCTCAGGGCAGTAAGTATTTATTGAGGGCTCACTGAGAATATTTGAACATGGTAAACCAATCTGTCAAAACAGATATTCTCATAACTTATTTTCTCCTGAAATACATGAATATAATCCCAATGGCTACTGTTTTATAAGACAGAAAGAGAAGAGAGACAGAGATAATATAGAAATTTACTAGTTGGGAAAAAAATTAGACATTCACAGGATACTCCCAGAATTGATTTCATGGTAGTCTCAAGTTTATAGTGGACAGAGATAGTATTGCAAATTTTCCATGGACATTTGTCAATAATGCTGTGTAAAAATTAGTCTCTTTTTTTTTCTTTGAATAAAAAATATTAACCTAAATGTTAACCAAATGAAGTACTATGTGTGGGAGAAACATTAATCAGATTGTTTAGGTTACAGTTAACTTGTAGATATAGTAAAAATGTATAATTTCTGTGAAGTTGCTACTTAAATAGATGTGAATTACTGTGTGATGGGAATGAATACACTTAATAGAGTAGCAATACTGATTTTTTTTTAAAGAAACACAAGTTGTACAAGTTTAAGATGGGATTGACCTTTAGTATAGTTATTTTAAGTATACTTAGTACAGTAATGCGTTACAAGAAATATTTATGACTTTATTTGGAAATCTCTTCAGATCTCATTTATTACCTTTCTCATGCTCATTCTCTGTTATACAGCTCAATTTTAAGCCCAGTGTTAGTATTATAGAGTGCAAATAATCATAAGTTTTAACCTCCTGGAGTCTCAGTTTCTTTATATGAAAAAAGATATACAAAACAGTGCCCATTATCATAATTCAATTTGACTGTAGTTTCTGGCATTAATTATGTATCAAGTTTAAGTCAATTATTTAAGAAGGTACTGAAATATTTGATTAATAGCAAACAATTGGAAAAATGTGATATGTAACCCAACTTTTAAATAGGATAACATATTTGTGAATATATAAAATCTGAATTCAAAATCAGTCATAATGTTTTAGAGCTATGCCTCTAAAGTATCGAATTTCCTTTGTGCTATAGTCTGAATGTTAATGTTTCCCCCAAATTCATGTGTTGGAAACTGATACCCAATGTGAGGTGAAACCACTAGGAGGCGACTAGGCCCTCATGAATTGGACCTGTGACTTTATGAAAGAGGCTGGAGGGAGCCTATTTATCCCTCTGCCATGTGTGGATATAGAAACAAGGTGCCATCTGTGAAGCAGAGAGCAAGTACACCAACTCTGCTAGTGCCTTGATCTTGGACTTCTCAGCCTCCAGAACTGTGAGCAACAAATTATTGTTGTTTGTAAATTACCCAGTCTAAAGTATTTTGATACAACAGCAGGAACAGACCGAGTTACCTTAACTCAATCTGTATACAAACTGGGACCAATTAACTCTTGACACAAGGCTGAAGTCAGCACTCGGCATAGTCCTTTGCTCTTTCCACAGATAATCAAGATTTACTGTTAATATAAAGCAAAGAGGAACCAGTGTCAACCCAGGAGAACAACTAATGAAGCTACTTCTAGTTAAGAAACAGACTTGTGCTTATACCCAATTTTAGAATTTAAAATGTTGCTTATTAATTTACATTTCCAAAAACTTGGGCATTTTTCTATGGAGAAAATGTTTAGGAAAAATATTATGGTGCTTTATTTTCACTCTGTTCTTTTTTTTTTAACCCTAAAAAGAAATGGTCAGCTCATTCCCAAACTGAATGAACTGATATAATTACTTTTTAAAAAAATGTTATTATGGGGAGGTGACTGTTCATGGGACTGAACCACACAGTTAATAAGCATGAGAGGGCACTGAATAAAAATAATAGCTTTTGATATTCGTTGAAGCAACCTCCATCAATAATGCTTGCCATGGGGAACAATGGAGAATGACCTTCTCGATTTCTTTTCTTTTAGAAGGCTTTTAGTCCTGTTCTAAGGGTGTGCAATGTATTTCAGAATATCTTTTCCCTTTAGACTTCTCTATTTTATCTTTCCCTCTTCATCCTTCGTTTGACTGCTTTCTCATTTTCCCCCAGACTTTGTTCCTTCCCTGAACTTTTACCTCAACATTTAAACTCGAATTCGCTAAGACTCATTAATGTTATAATTGGTTTTGGAATACAAGAAATATTGGTTCTTAGAATTGTTCTAATTTCTTTTAATCCTACCTTCACCTCATTTTCTTTAATGCATTTATGATTGAAATATATCAGGTAAACTAATAAAATTAGAATGTGATTGCTTACTGCCTTTTTTATTTATCATAGAACTTTGTGGGAAGGAATACATGCATTGTATATGTCTTATAGCACTTGAGGAAAACATGAATTCAGACTTTGACGAGACATTTTTTGGTTTTAATAGGTTTGTTTCTACAAGAGTGATCTGGGTTTATTCATTTTTTAGCAGTTGTTAAAAAATAAATAAGGTCTTTATGAAAAAAGTTGGATTTAAGCAATTTACTGTAATGGTGATAAATGGTTGCACAAATGTAGTAGAGAAGTTTACATTTTTAACATAATTGCTAAAGAAAAATAAACTTTATAAACTCTCTTTTGTATGCATTAATTTGTGTTCATCAAATTGATTTCCTGGTTGGCCACAATGGCTCAGGCCTGTATTCCTAGCCCTTTGGGAGGTCAAGGCAGGAGGACTGCTTGAACCTAGGAATTTGAGACTAGTGTAGGCCACATAGCAAGACCCTATCTTTATAAAAAAAATTTCAAAAAATTAAATAGATTTCCTACTTATCTTGTATTATCAAGTAACATTCAAAATGTAGAAATATTTTGTAAATTTAATGTCATTTCTGATAGCAAAGTATTTCAAAATATGATAAACAGCTATAAATGCACAGTTTTAAAGTATCTTTTCTCTCTATACATCTTAACCTGAATACTCAAGACAATACCATAATAGTCAATAGTAGAACAACCAGAAAAATGTACATATGTATATATGCATACAGATGTACATACATAAACAAAACAAAATATATATTCAGAAAGATCAAGTCTGTCAAATGACTCTCCAAAACAAATGAACTTCATAGATGGGGAGCCCAAATAAGGAATTGTAAACTAAGCACCAAAAAAACAAAAACAAACAAACAAACAAAAAAACAAGCAACACTTTAACAGGCAATACAGCCAGAGTTTAACAGAAGCACTGAACTTTAGACTATCTGAGGAATACTAAAGAGCCCTTTTTGTCAACCTTTGTCTTAAGATTCCATCTTATGCATGAGGGCTGGTGATTTAGATTACTGGCTATTCATCTGATTTAAAAAGAGCTGCTATTTAACCAACTTGAAGTTAGTTAAAGAGTTTACTTTAAATCATCATGCTTAACAAGTCCTGAGGCAAGTGTAGAGATCATACAACACTGTGAAACTTTGAAATGCTTACATGGAGCTTTGAAATTTCATCCCCTTTGTTAAAGAGTCTTTAAAATATTAGAATCAAGTCAGTTCTTAGTCTATTTCATATGTATTTCTTTCTCTCCTTGTACAAATATGTTGTGGCTTGAGAAGTCCTCTTAAGCTGCAATTACTCGTGAATATTTTCTTTTTAATTCAAGAAATAGATGCAGAAAATCAGACTTGGATTCCTGGCTCCATACCAACAACTAACTGTTCTCTTTGGTTCTTTTCTGTTCTGCTTCTGTAACTGGATAGACGATGTTGACTTTTAATGACTCTTTGGGGTTTGGAGAAGAATTTTACAGACACACACACACACACACACACACACACACACACACACACACACATACACACACACACACACACACACACACATACACACACACACACACACACACACACACACACATGAAAAGAAAGCTATTATAACAGAAGATTATTGAAAACTTTACTGACCTTAATACTGTGAAAAGACACCAACATACCTTATGCATTTGCTGTCTGTGGACCATTAACCAAAAAGGGAAATAAGAAAACACATTCACAAGCTGTAGCTCTGTTTTAAAATCCTTATCCTTTTTTCCATCTATGTGTATCCAAATGGGGTAAAAAAGCTAGTGTCTTCGTTTTCCTGTTGAAGGGGTAACAAATGTCTCAACTTTTAACACATATGCCCACCAAAGTGAAACATAAGGAAATTGAGCTTCAAGTCACTCCTGTTTTTCTGTTTTGTTTTTTTTCCCCATTACAACTCTAGACTCATGGTGAACTTTAGAAAAATATTTGAGTGTTTCACAATAATTTTCCCCTGGCATAAATGGTTAATAATTAAACTAATTTTTTCCCTTAAGAGTGAGTATTTTTCTTTGGCGGGATAAGTCGGATTGGTTTGAAATTTGATCCTATGTTCAGTCAAATGTTATCTCTTCTTAAAAAAAAGATTTCCAACTCAGTCATTACATAAATTGCTTACATTTGGAAGAAACTATGAACTCATGTTATGATCAATACTATCATCTTGTGAAATTTCATTGTGTCTTGATTTTTTTTAAAGAAAATGAAAACAATTCTCTCAGTGCAGTTTATGAAACAAATTTTTAGTATCACTATTAAAATATGGGATGAAATGAAACTATGATAAGTTATAACAACTACTAGTAGACAACTGCCAAACATCACAGCAAGAAAATAATATATAAAGTCTGTACACACTCATATATATTTTTAAGAATAATTTCAGTCTTTTAAGTAAGAAGAAGAAAATACACACATACACACACAAGTCTTGTGGGATAGATTTTGAATATTTGTGGGATTTAAGATAATTCAAGGTAGGAAAATTATCACAAATTCTTATTAAATATTTATTTTTTTAATTTAATTTATTTATTATAAAGATTTGGGATACAATTCAGGGTTAGGTATACAAACATTGATCACGCAGGTACCCTTGTTGTTGAGGTATGGCCCCCTCCCATGACAGTCTTCTGCTGCTGCCAATCACTTTCTTATAGCGTTATAATTGGTCAAAGTCACCTTATGAGTGAGAACATATGGAACTCAGTTCTTTGTTTCTGTGATAAATCACTGAGTATGATCAACTCCAAATCCATCCAAGTTGCTGCAAAGTCCATATATTTGCCCTTCTTTATGGCTGCATAATATTCCATTGTGTATATGTACCACATTTTTTTAATCCAGTCCAGTTTCGATGGGCAACATGGTTGGTTCCATGTTTTTGCTATTGTGAATAGAACTGCAACAAACATACGTGTGCAGATATCTTTCTCGTAGAATAATTTGAGTTCCTCTGGGTATATTCCCAATAGGGGAATTGCTGGGTCATATGGAAGGTCGATTTTTAGTTCTTTCAGAAATCGCCACACTATCTTCCAAAGAGGTAGTACTAATCTGCATTCCCAACAGCAGTGTAGGAGCCTTCCTTTTGTCCACATCCTCCCCAGCATCTGAGTTTGTTTGTTTTATTAATGATGGCCATTCTTACAGGGGTTAGGTGGTATTTCAATATGGTTTTGATTTGCATTTCTCTGATGATGAGTGAGGCTGAGCACTTTTTCATGTGTCTGTTGGCTACCCGTATATCTTCTTTTGAGAAGTGTCTATTCATGTCTTTTGCCCACTTTTAAAGGGGCTGTTGTTTTTTTTTTTCCTTTCAGCGCATTTGAGTTCTTTGTAGATCCTAGATGTTAGGACTTTGTCAGATATACACTTGGCAAATATATTTTCCCATTCTTTGGGCTATCTCCCTGCTCTCTTGATGGTTTCATTTGCTTTGCAGAAGAATGTTAATTTGATGAGGTCCCATTTGTCTATTTGATTTCTTAAGGTATTGGCCTTTAGGGTTCTGAAAAGGAATTGGTTCCCAGTTCCAATTTCCATAAGGGTGTCTCCTGCGCTTTCTAAGATTCTTATAGCTTAAGGTTTTATGTTTAGGTCTTTTTGATTCATTTAGAGTTAATTTTTGTGTATAGTGATAGGTAGGGGTCCTGTTTGAATCTTCTGCATGTGGTCAGCCAGTTTTCCCCGCACCATTTACTGAATAGTTTCTCCTCTTCCCAGTAGTTGTTGTTGGAGGCTGTTGTTGGAGTAGTTGTCAAAGATGAGTTGGTTGAGGAATTGAGGCTTTGCTTCCGGAATCTCTATCCTGTTCCATTTGTCTATGTGCCTGTTCTTGTACCAATATCAGACTGTTTTGATTACTGTAGCCTTATAGTAAAGTTTGAAGTCTGGAAGTGTGATACCTCCTGCTTTGTTTCTTTTGCTAAGGATTGTTTTAACTATTCATGATCATTTATGTTTCCATATAAATTTCTGTACTGTCATTTCCAGGTCTAAGAAGAATGATGTTGGTAACATAATGGGTATTGTGTTGAATCTATAGATTGCCTTTGGTAGGATGGACAGCTTAACAATGTTGATTCTTCCTATCCATAAACATGGGATATTTTTCCATTTGTTTGTGTCTTCTTGGATTTCTTTGAGCAGTGTTTTTGTGATTCTCATTGTAAAGGTCTTTCAGTTCTCTGGTTAGGAAGATGCCGAGGTATTTCATTTTTTTGGTGGCTATTGTGAATGGGATTGTGCTTTTTATTTGGATCTCTGCCTGCTTGTTGTTGGTGTATAGGAATACAACTGTCTTTTGCACATTTATTTTGTACACTGAGACTTTCCCAAAGTCTTTTATCAGCGCAAGTAGGTTTTTGACACATTCTCTTGGATTTTCAAGGTATAGGATTATATCATTAGCAAAGAGGGATAACTTGATTTCCTCTTTTCCTATTTGGATACCCCTGATTTTCTTCTCTTGTCTAATTGCCCCAGCTGGGACTTCCAACACAATGTTGAATAAGAGGGGTAGGATTGGGCAGCCTTGTCTTAAACCTGTTTTCAGGGGAAATGTTTCTCGTTTCTGTCCATTTAGCAATATGTTAGCTGTGGGTTTGTCGTAGATGGTGCTTACTATTTTGAGGTATGTTCCTTCTATACCTAGGTGTTTGAAGGTTTGTATCAAGAAGGGATGCTAGATTTTATCAAAAGCTTTTTCTGCATCTAATAAGATAATCATGTGGTTCTTGTTTTTATAATGACATTTATGGTCTTGCAAATGTTGAACCAACCCTGCACCCTGGGGATGAAGCCTACTTGGTCATGGTGGATGATTTTTGAGATGTGTTTTTGGATCCCATTTGCTCGAATCTTGTTGAGGATTTTTGCATCCATGTTCACAAGGGATATTGGCCTGTAGTTCTCTTTCTTTGTTGGATCTTTACCCGGTTCGGGTCTCAGTGTGATGTGAGCATCGTAAAATGATTTGGGGAGAATTCCATCTTTCTCACTTGCCTCGAATACTTTCAGTAGGAATGGTATCACCTCCTCCTTATACGTTTTGTAGAATTCTGCTGGAAAACCATCTGGTCGAGGTCTCTTTTTTTTTTGGTAGGTGGTTTTTGTATGACAGAGTCAATTTCCTGAGTTGTTATTGGTCTATTTAGTGTCTCATTGTCTTCTTGTTTTAACCTGGGGAGGTTGTGTGATGTCAGAAAGTCCTCCTTTCATCTAGGCTATTAAGTTTATTTCCATATAGGTGTACATAATAATCTCTGATAATTCTTTGTATTTCTTCGGGGACAGTTGTGATTTGATCTTTTGTATTTCTAATTGTGTTTATTTGGACTTTTTCTCTCTTTTTCTTGGTCATTCTGGCTAGAGGCCCCTCAATCTTGTTAATTCTTTCAAACAACCAGCTTTTTGTTTTGTTGATGTTTTCTATAATATTTTTGTCTTCTACATCCCATATTTGGGCTCTTATTTTTGTGATTTGGATTCTTCTGCTAAACTTGGGGTTCTGGTGGTCTTCTCTTCCTAGCTCCCTTGGGTGATTTGTTAGGCTCTTCACTTGTGATCTTTCCATTTTCTTGATGTGTGTTCATAGAGATATAAATTCCCCTTTGAGAACTGATTTCATGGCATCCCAGAGGTTTTAGTAAGATGTTTCTCCATTTTCATTTGTTTCCAGGAATCTTTCAATTTCTTCTCTGATTTCAGTGTTGACCTATTTGTTGTTCAGCATCATGCTGTTTAGCGTCCATGTCTTTGTGGGCTCTGGGGAAGTGTTGTTGGTTTTGATATTTATTTTTATTCCACTGTGGTCTGAGAATGTGCATGGCAAGTTTTCAACCTTATGAAAGTTGTTTATGTTTGATTTATGGTCAAGGCTGTGATTGATCTTGGAGTATGTTCCATGTGGTGATGAGTGGAATGTATATTCTGTGGTTATTGGGTGGAATAAACTGTAGGTATCCACTGAGTTCATTTGGTCAAGTGTCAAGTTTAGGTTCTGGATCTCTTGTTGATTTTTGCCTTGATGATCTATCTAGGGCTATCAGTGGGATATTTAAGTCCCCTGCTATAATAGTGTTAGAGTCAATATCTTTTTTTAGTTTATTTAGTAGTTGCTTTATAAATGCTGGTGCTTCTGTGTTGGGTGCAAGTATGTTTAGGATGGATATTTCTTGTTGGTGGATTGCACCTTTTATCATTATGTAGTGTCTTTTTGCATCTTTTTAAAAGTTTTGATAGCTTAAAGGTTGCTTTGTCTGATATTGAGATTGCAATTCCTGCCTTCTTTTGTGATCCTAGAAACTCTTTTTCCATCCTTTAACTTTGAATCTGTGTGCCTCCTTTGTAGTGAGATGAGTCTCTTGGATGCAGCAAATAATGGGGTCATGGTTTCTTATCCAGTTTGCCGTTCTGTGTCTTTTCAGTGGTGCATTTAATCCATTTACATTCAGGCTGATTATTGGAATGTGATTGCTTATCCCTGTCATGAGGTTCTTATAACGTTTTTTCTTTGTTTGCTTGTTTTCTTTTGGCTTTGGTGTTAATGTATGCATGTGTTTTCAAGTTTCTTGTTGCACTTTATTCTCTGTTGATTCTGTGCTGCTGTTCTCTTGGGAAGTGTGTAGTGATTCTTTTTTTTTCTTTCTTTCTTCTGTGCTTAATACCTTTATAAGTGTCTCCTATAGAGCTGGTCTGGAAGCTGCATAATCTCTTAGGGATTGGATGTCTGGGAAGGATTTTAATTTTCCATCACTGATGAAGCTGAGCTTGGCTGGATAGGAAATTCTTGGCTTAAAATGCTTATTTTTAAGGACTTTGAAATATAGGGGCTCCAATTCCTTCTTGCTTGGAGTTTTTCTGCTGTTAGGTCTGCTTCTATTCTGATTGGTTTTCCCCAGTAGGTAGTCTGACCTTCCTCTCTTGCTACCTTTAGGATTTTTTCTTTTGTGCCTACTTTGTGTAGGCAAATTACTATGTGTCTAGGGGTTGGTCTTCTCATTTGATGTCTTGTGAGGGTTCTCTGTATCTCTTGTGCTCGGCTGGTCATACCTCTGGTGAGATGGGGAAAGTTTTCTTGGATTACCTCCTGGAATACTTGTTCCAAGTTGTTCTCATTTTCCCTTTCTTCTTCTGGGATACCAATCAGGCATATGTTCATCCTCTTGATATAATCACACATCTCTTGTAGGCTTTGTTCCTTCTTTCTGAGTCTTTTTTCTATGCTTTTTACAGATCAGGTTAATTCCATGTTCTGGTCTTTAAGTTTTGAGATTCTTTCTTCAGCTAGATTGATTCTGCTTTCCATGTTTGTGATCTTGTTATTTGTTTCCTGGATGAAGTTCTTTATTGCCAGAATCTCTGTTACAAGTTGCATCTTGTCTTGAGTCTTATTTACTCTTTCCAACCATTCCCTGATCCCTGTCATATTCTGGGGCCATTTGGTGGTGACTTCTGTTGTTTGGGCACCAAGGTCTGATCTCTCAGGAGTTTTGTCTTTGGTAGACCTGGAATTTCCTGAGGTTTTCCTTTGACTTTTCCTCATTTGTGACAGATATCTTGTTTTTGTTTTTGTTTTTTTCCTCTTTAGTTCTGTTATTCAGTATTAGTGGGAGTGGGAGAGGCTTTCCCTTTGATGTTTGCTCAGTTCTCTATTCTTCCCTGATCTGGGCTCTGAATTTCTTCTATTTTGAAATAGGATGGTAGATGGGAAGCTCTGCTGTCTCTTGTAGTTTTTGAAATCTAAGTAATGTGGGGGATGGGGTGATAGAAGTCAGATGCTACTTGCAACTTAAAATTGTGGCATGTTTTTCCTGAGATCCACTCCCCGCCACCACTCTATATGATGATGCAAAGCAGAAACCAACTCACCCCACAAAACAATCTGCAATAATAACAAAGTGAGACAAAGCAAACCACAACAGAGAACCCCAAGAAAACTAAACACACACACACAAACACACACACACACACACACACACACACACACACACCCCTAGTATGAAATAGAGAAGAAAGACAAAAAAGACCAAAGGGGGGAGAATAAGAAAAACAAAAGAGAAAAAAAAGTTGGTGGGAACCCTCACACCTCACACATATATTGACACACCTCTTAAATTGTAAAAAATAAATATTTTTTAAAAAGACCCAGAAGAACAAAAGAGCAAAACCAACAGCAAAACCAAAAGATGAGTACCCAATCATTATATACACACATAAAGAGAGAATGACAAATAAAAGCATAAAGAAACAGTGAAAGAAAAGAAAGAAAAAAAATTGGGAGGGATACAGTTCATAGCCTAACATACACATTCATTCACAATGGATAAATATTTAAAAAAAATAGATGAACTAACAGAAAATTTTTAAAATTAAAAAATAATTGAAAAATTTTTAAAAAACAAAACAAAAACAGACAAAAAATCCCCTGTTCTCTTCTGGCAGGCTCCATAGTTGTTCCTCTAATCAGATCTCTCCTGCAGAGCCACCTCTTTCACTCTCTCCTCAGGGTGTGGAGCAGAGAAGGAGGAGGGGCAGTGAGGTGGGTGGGGCTGCAGTCCTCCCCTCCTACTCTCCTATAGTCACGGACATCTCTGGTGGGGATGCAAAGGATAGTCTCTTACTCTCAGGATGTTGACCCAGCCAGGCCTATCCTGGAATGGGGTTCTCCTATTACAACTGATGACCAGGCTCTATCTGGGTTTGTCCCTCTCAGTCATGGCCCAGCTATGTGGGTCTGACATTCAGAGGATTGCTGGAGAGGAGGGGGTTTGTGTAAGCCACGACTCACCAATTATCTCTTTGGAGTTCTCCCTCATCCTTTTCTGGCCATACCCTTTGTCCCTCAGTTGGATCAGGATATGGGGTGGGGCGCCTGAAACTCAGCACTCTCAGGTCCCTCTGAAGTTTGTGTCTCAGGATATTTCCTCTGGACCACAATCAAACCCCGAGTAGTTGATCTGGCATTCATGGAGATCGCCTCTCTAGGTTGTGTTGGCAGCCCCTTCCAGCTTCTTGTTACGTCACTCTCCTATTTCAATGGTAAGAGAGCACCTGAGGCTATTGTTTGTGTGTTGCTTAGGCAACAGGTTGGTGGCTGCGGGGAAGCTGGGTAGAGCAATACAAATTGCCTGGAAAATGGCTGCAGTGGGTGGCTCCTCATCAGGCATGTATTTTTTTCTCCCCAGATTCCCCCAATTGTCTCTCTCCAAAAATAAAATCCAGGACTCCAGCAGGTCTGGTATGCCAGGCGATGGTGTGCGCAGAGTACCAGGTGCTTGGAATCAGCTGAATTCAGCAGGCTTTTCTCAGGTGGGTTCCCACAGCAGATGTTTCTGAGGCATTCTTGGGAGCTGAGCTTCAATCTCAGGACAGTGGGAACCTGCAGTTGCCCTACATTTATTATGGACTTGTTTATGCATAATTCTGCCAATCAACTGGAAAAAAAATGTGAATCCAGTTCACAAAAAAATACAATTATGATGTTGTAAATAAAAACTAAGAAAAGCAACAACACCAACAAAATTCCAAATTCTGAGTTTATTTTGGTCTTTTTTGATTTGTGTATATATGTATGTGTATATTACCGTTTTGTTCAGAGCTCTGTTCCTTTGGACTGAGAAACATGTTATGTCTTTAGCTCATCCCTAATTTATCTCAAGTTAGTACTTCTTCATCCAGGTATTCATTTGTCTGAAAAAAAGTAAACATCCAATCACTATAATAAATTAGCTGTATAGCCAGGCTCATTAGCTCAACCTGTAATCCCGTGCTTTGGGAGGCTGAGGTGAGTGGATTGCCTGAGCCCGCGGGTTCGAGACCTGCCTCGGCAACTTGGCGAGACCTTATCTCTACAATAAATCAAAAAATTAGCCGGGTATGGTAGCGCGCACTTGTAGTTCCAGTTGCTTAGAAGGCTGAAGCAGAAGGACCACCGGAGCCCAGCAGGTCAAGGCTGCGGTGGCCGGGAGCGGCCACTGCACTCCAGTCTGGGCTACAAAGTGAGATTCCAATTCAAAAAAAAAACAATTAGCTGTATAATAATATATCTTTTCTGAACAGATTTTGTACATTATCTTGTTTTTATTAACCTCAGTTGGAAAAAAGGGAAACTGAGTCACATAAAAAGGAAATGCCTTTACTAAAATCATAGATTTAATTGATTTATTATTATTATTATTATTTGCATAGTAAAATATTAAACAGAATACTTGTCCTGTTTACTTAATTCCTATTTCAAGGTTGGAATTATCTTCACTTTACAGTTGAGGAAATTAATGTCTACAATGAGTTAAATTTCCTAAGTTTATGCAACTATTAACTGATAATCTGAGATTATAACCTGGCTAGGAATGACTTTACAAACCATTCTTTTCAATTTATAGTTTCTTAGTTTGGTCTAGTTGTAATATTCTATATGATACTTTTAAGTAGTCATACATTCTCTTACTTTTTTTAGTGTAGATTATGACTGCCAATTAATTGAACTCAATTTAATAAAATCATTTTAAAAAATTTTAGGGAAATAGCAGTTGTCTAATTCTTTTGCAGACAGTTAGATTGGATGGTGATATTTACATTCTACTAATTGTCACTTTGAAAAAAATCTGAGCAGTCTTGGTAAGAATGTTGTGTCTGTGCATAATACATGGGTATTCTTGCAGAACGAATAAAGCTAATCAGAGTAACATTTCAAGAAATGCTCCATGTTTTTATCTTATTAAATATAAATTATATCCAAATAATGTGCACACAAATAATAATAATATAATAACATTCTTGTAATAAGTAACCAGTTTAGAAAATTATATATATATATATTACTGATAATTCCATGTTGCCTGCTCAACTTTATTCTCCACTCTCTTTCTGCAAATATATGCCACAATCCTATATTTAGTATTAATTTCTCTCATGTCTATTTACTTTAATATATATCTTTAATATATATCTATGTATTCATAAACAAAATGTAGTTTTATATTATATATTTCAAATATAAAGCCATTCTTTTGAGGCATACATACCCAAGGCTTCCTGAAGACTGAGGTTTAACTAGGACAACATTTAAAAGTCCCTGCTCCCGCTGGGCCCAGTGGCTCAACCTGTAATCCCATGCCTTTGGGAGGCTGAGGTGAGTGGATTGCCTGAGCCCGCGGGTTCGAGACCCACCTGGGCAGGCGATACCTCATCTCTATAATAAATCAAAAAATCATCCGGGCGTGGTAGTGCATGCCTGTAATTCCGGCTACTTGGACGGCTGAGGGGGAAGGATTGCCGGAGCCCAGCAAGTAGAGGCTGCGGTGGCCAGGAGCAGCCACTACACTCCAGTCTGGTGACAGAGTAAGTTCAGGCAATAGAGACTATTGTTGGAAAAATGTGAAGCCTGTTGTATTCTGAAGGTAGTCACAGCAAGCAGCTAACATCACATACAAAACAGCCTGATAAGTTGCTTTTTCAAGGCACGATACTGTTTGTCTCAGTCACTGCTGCTTTACACGTTATGACCAACATTTAAGCAAAAATTATAAGACAAAGAGTAAAAGAACTCACCTATGATAATGAAAAAATTATTAAAAGATCAGACACATATATAGTTTATATGTTTCAAATATGGGACTAAATTTTAAAATAACTATGATTAATGTGTCAGAAGATTCAATAGAAAAGATGTTCAGCATGTGAAAAAAATGGGAAATTTCAGCAGAGAGATGAAAACCAGAAAAAAAAAGACTTTAATGAAAATGATATTTAAAAAGGCAATAGCAATGGAAAATGCCTTTAATAAGCACACCCTCAAACAAATAAAAATTAAAAATTTGCTTATAAAATTATTGAAATGTAATCACATAGAAGAAAAACAGCAAAGTATTCAAAAACTGTAAAGAAATGAAAACAAAAATATCCTCAACTGTAATAAAATGCTAAGCTGCTGTCTAATATACATATAATTAGAGCCCCTTGGAAAAAAATAGAGAAAGAACACTGCAGAAGAAAGGTTTGAGAGATAATAGCTGAGAAATTTTCAACATTAATGAAAGAGGTTAAACTACAGAAACAAGAAGCTAAGAGAAAAGCAAGCATGATAGATCGGAAATCACACACATACATATGTGCATGTGCACACACACAAAAAAAATACTCCTAGATATGTAATATTCAAATCACTAAAACCAAAACACAATATAAGCATCTTGTAAGCAGTTGTAGAGAAAAGGAAATGATATGCACAGTAAGAAAGATCATAAATACAACTGACTTCTCCTTAAGAAACTATACAAACCTAAAGTCAATGATTTATCATCCTTAAAGTCATGGTCCCCAACCTTTCTGGCACCTATTTTGTGAATGAAAAATTTTTCCAAAGACTGATGAGTGTGTGTGTGTGTGTGTGTGTGTGTGTGTGTGTGTGTGTGTGTTTGAAGGGTGGGTGGTTTCTAGATAATTCAAGTGCATTACATTTATTGCATAATAAATAATAATAATTAATGAAATAATTGTTATGAAATTATAAAATCATTATACTGATATGGGTAGGCAAGCAATTGATTTATTATGGTCTCTGGGCCATCTAACCTCACTGCTAATGTTAATCTGTATTTGAGCTGCTTCCCAGTGCTAGCATCACTGCCTCAGCTCCACCTCAGTCGTCAGGCATTAGATTCTCATAAGGAGTATGCAAGCTAGATCCCTTGCATGTGGAACTCACAATAGGATTCATGCTCCTATGAGAATCTAATGCCACTGCTGATATGACAGAAGGTGGAGCTCAGGTGGTAATGTGAGGTAAATATAGATGGAGCTTTGTTTGCTGCTTACCTCCTGCTGTGAGCCTGGTTCCCAATGGGCCACGGACCACTACTGATCCATGGCCCAGGGGTTAAGAAACCCAACTTTAAAGTACCAAAAAACCAAACCAAAACAAAACAAAAAACTGGACATGGTGGCTCAGACCTGAAATCCTAGCACTTTGGGAACTTGAGGTGGGACAGTTGCTTATGAGGTCTGACAAATTTGTGAGCTCATTTTAGAAAAAGTGCTACATACCTCACTGCTGAATATCACTATGGTCACCTTCAAAGTACTCCCCTTGGGAAGCTATGCACTGATGCCAATGCATAGTCCACCTGTCAAAGCAATTTTGGAACTCTTTATCTGGAATGGCCATCAGAGCGTTAGTTGTATTACCCTTGATGTCCTGAATGTCATCAAAATGTCTTCCTTTCTATATTTTCTTTATCTTCAGATAAAGAAAAAAGTCACTGGGGACTAGATTAGGTGAGTAGGGAGGGTATTCCAATACAGTTATTTGTATACTGGCTAAAAACTCCCTCACAGGCAGTGCTGTGTGAGCTGGTGCATTGTTGTGATGCAAGAGCTTCTTTCAGGCCATTTTTCCATACAGCTTTCTCATGCCAAGATTTTCTGTTAAGATTTTATTCTTTCTCTATCAATGTTTATTTGGTCTGCTGTGCTTCTCACAGTCAGTCAAATATTTTGAGGCACAACTCAACACATTTTTGCAATGTTTTCATCAGTTCTGCTCATTACTGGCCATCCTGACCTCCGTTCATCAGTGATGTTTTCTCTCCCCTCAGAATCCATTTGTGTGCTGCCATTTTCCTCATGGCTTTATCCCTATAAACTTGGATTGACATTTCCCTGATTTTGCTTCCACTTGCCAAGTTTAACAAGAAATTGAATGTTTATTTGTTGATCTAATTCAAGCTCTGACATTCTTGTGATGGTGTGCAAAAATATGCAACAGCAATAATGAATGCCACTCAGCAAGATACTGCCACATGGCAACACAAACACAGCTGTGAGACACTGATATACCAAGGTTATGAAACATTACTGAGTTGCTTGCACAGTGCTGCCAACATAAGTGCAAGATGGCAAAATTGTGAATTTAATTATTAATTGTCAGACCACATCATCCCAGGTGTTTGAGAACAGCTTGGGCAACATTGCAAGATCTGTCCTACACACACACACACACACACACATACACACACACACACACATACACACACACACACACACACACACACACACACACACACACACACACAAATATATATGCCAAGGTGGGGAATGGTGGGGATGGTGGAGTTCATTAAAAATTCTATACTCGGTAAAAACATCATTGCAAAAATAAAGCAAAACTATAAAGTATTATCTACTTGTTATTTTGCTTAACATCTTCTATATTATCTATATGAAAGCAGTGTTATGTTTTTGAGAGCTCTTTATTGGGATAAAGAACTAGCTTATCTATTTTATCTACTGTATGGTATTTTATAGTATCTATAAAATCAGTTTTAAAATCCATGTCTTGCAGATGGACATTAAATTGAATGTCTTAATAGGTTGTAAGTAGTCTTAAAATAGTCTCATACATATGAAGACAAAAAAAAAAAAAAACAGATTTTTTTTTTTTTTGACTTCTTGTAATTAAAGTCTATCCCCATTAGATAAGTGTTCTAGGAACCCATGGCATCACTGTATCAGCATCAGTTAGCATTGTTATGAGAGGCTGCATTCAGCTTCAGTTAATTTTTTTTGGAGTTTTTAAAATGCATCTGTCCATTTCACATTGGGTGATTTCCGAGCACACTTCCCCCCACACAGTTAATATTCAGCAGTTGTTGTTTTTTTAATAAAAAACCACAAGATTCCCATGCCCTACTCTCCCTATTCACCCTATCTCACTCTGAGTGACTTCTTTTTGTTTCCCCAGATGAAAAAATGTTCTCAAAGGGACTTGTTTTGCTGATGTGGAAGAGGTAAAACAAACAAACAAACAAAAAACAGCAGAAGCACTAAAAGACATCAAAACTAACAAGTTCAGAAACTGTTTTGAGCAATGAAAAAGATGTTTCTATAAGTGTATTGCATCAAATGGAGAGTACTTCGAAGGTGACTGAAGTTTAAACACGAAAGAGTAAATACACAGTTTTTTATGAATAAATTTCCATCTTATTTGGGTCCCCCCTCGTTTGTGATAAATCCAACCCAATCAATTTTTAAAACAAATCATTAGATTTACACTGATGATAACGTACACAGTGTGGCTGCCATTGAGACTGACTGCAGAGCCCTAACTACCAGAAAAAAATGACTACCTAAAGATTTAATTGTCAAGCACTTAAATCTATTGCCTCATGTAAACTAAGGCCATACTTCATAAAGCTACAGCTTATTATTGACCAGTAATTAATATACCAGGGATACAATAATAACACTAAACTAATCCAGGATGGGCTCCTCTGATGGTGAAGTTTGACTCAAACTCTCCCTGAAAGTTTTTCTATAGCATTCCTAAAATTAATGGCATTATTTAATGCCCCCAGTAAATCTTCCTTGCTTCCCTCTTTTCTTCGCTTAGGATCAGAATTACATTGTGGTGTGCTGGTTTTTTCAGCCTTTCCTAGATTCATCCCCATTTTCTCTCACAGGTATTTCCCCTAATAAAATTCTTGTATGTTTAATCTCATCTTAATATCTGTTTCTTGGGAAAACTGAACTAACACAAGTGGTAGTGCAACTGTGGTAGTCTGAGTAAATAGGTTGCAAGATTGAGATTTGGGCTGACTCATTTACTGCTCAAAAGACAGGATGGCAGGTTGTTTGGTAGGGAGGACATAAGAAACACAATGTTTTCATTCAATTGTTAAAAAGTCAGCCATAGAAATCTGAAAAAATGTATTTTTGGAGGTAATTGTATGGCAGGTACATAGCTATGAATATTCAAAAATATGGATGTAATAATGTCTATAAAGACAGTGGAATTGGCTGATTACTACTACATTCTATTGCAGTTGTGCAGAGAATAATAAGAGAATGAATACTATTACCAATAATTCATGACAGAATGTAAGAGTCAGAGACCATTATCTCCTGCAGGAGAAGGTAGGACTAATACAGATGAGAAGTAGACTGAAGGCAAAACTATAAGAGCTGCAGAGCTGTACAGACATTTTAGTGCTGAGCAAAGCAGGTCTGTTATGTGAAGGTTGGGAGAAATCCAACATTATACAATATTTTGGGGAGACATCAGTTTGCAAATCCTGAGGATGTTGACTTGACAGTTTCCCTGGACCCTGTGGACTTACAGAAATGGCTTAATCCGTCCCTAGTATGAATTGGTACTTATGCTGTGCTGGAAGATGCTTCAGACATCTCTCTCCCACAGGCAAAAGGAAGCTATCTCCAATTTTACTCACAGCTGTCAGATAAAAATTAGAGTTAAATCTCAGCATAATTTGGCTGAGTATGTACTGAGATTGACAATATCTCTAAAGAATTGCAAGACTTAGCTGGCATGTATTTGCAGAAATGAGGTATAAATTTCTGAGTTACACTGGAAGATGGTAGAAGAATTACTAAATAGACTGAGGAAGGTGAATATGTTAGAATGCAGATATAATGTAAGGACAGAAGATCCATTAAATAATTTTATTCAATGAGAAGACCCCAGTGAATGTAACATTTGCCAAGGCTAAAAGAGATATTCTAATAAGATAAATGCAATTATCACTAATAAGTTTTGTTTTTTTTAGTAAACATAACTTTATTTTTTTTTATTTTTATTATAAAGTGTGGGATACATTTCAGGGTTAGGTATATAAACATTGATCACGCAGATACCCTTGTTGATGAGGTATGCCCCTCCCTCCCCTTGCAGTTTCCCTCAACTGCCAATCCCACCCCCTGTCCCCTGACAGTTTCCCACTATTGCTGATGACTTTCTTATAGCATGAGTGAGAACATATGGAACTCTCTTCTTTGTTTCTGTGATAAATCATTGAGTATGACCATCTCCAAATCCATCCAAATTGTTGCAAAGTCCATATATTTGTGCTTCTTTATGGCTGCATAATATTCCATCATGTATATGTACCACAATTTTTTTTTATCCAGTCCAACTTCGATGTGCAACATGATTGGTTCCATGTTTTTGCTATTGTGAATAGAGCTGCAACAAACACATGTGTGCAGGTATCTTTTTTGTAGAATGATTTGAGTTCCTCCGAATTTATTCCCAAAAGGGGAATTGCTGGGTCATATGGAAGGTCAGTTTCTTTCAGAAATCACCACACTGTCTTGCAAAGAAGTTGTACTAGTTTGCATTCTCACCAGCAGTGTAGAAGCATTCCTTTTTCTCCACATCCTCGCCAGCATCTGTTGTTTGTTTAGTAATGATGGCCATTCTCACTGGGATTAGGTGGTATCTCAATGTAGTTTTGATTTGCATTTCTCTGATGATAAGAAAGGCTGAGCACTTTTTCATGTGTCTATTGGTTGCCAGTATATCTTCCTTTGAGAAGTGTCGATTGATGTCTTTTGCCCACTTTTTAAAGGGACGTTTGTGTGTGTGTGTGTGTGTGTGTGTGTGTGTGTGTGTTTTCCTTTCAGCACATTTGAGTTCCTTGTAGATCCTAGATGAGTTCCTTGTATATCTTTGTTGAATAAACAGTTGGCAAATATATTTTCCCATTCTTTGGGCCGTCTCCCTGCTCTCTTGATGGTTTCTTTTGCTTTGCAAGAGCTCATTAATTTGATGAGGTCCCACTTGTCTATTTTATTGCTTAAGATATTGGCATTTAGGGTTCTGAATAGGAATTGGTTCCCAGTTCCATTTTCATAAGGATGTCTCTTGAGTTTTCTAAGATTCTTATAGTTTGAGGTTTTACATTAAGGTCTTTGATCCATTTAGAGTTATTTTTTGTGTATGGTAATAAGTAGCGGTCCTGTTTGAATCTTCTGCATGTGGTCAACCAGTTTTCCCAGCACCATTTACTGAATAGGTTCTCCTCTCCACAGTGGTTTTTGTTGGAGTCTTTGTCAAAGATGAGTTAGTTGAGGAATAGAGGCTTTGCTTCAAGAACCTCTATCCTATTTCAGTGGTCTATGTGCCTGTTCATGTACCAATATCAGATTGTTTTGATTACTGTAGCCTTATAGTAAAGTTTGAAGTTTGGAAGTGTGATACCTCCTGCTTTGTTTCTTTTGCTAAGTATTATTTTAGTTATTTTTGGTTGTTTATGTTTCCATATGAATTTCTGTATTGTCATTTCCAGATCTGAGGAGAATGATGTTGGTAGCTCAATGGGTATTGCGTTGAATCTGTAGATTGCCTTTGGTAAGATGGACATCTTAACAATGTTGACTCTTCCCATCCATGAGCATGGAATATTTTTCCATTCAATTGTGTCTTCTTGGATTTCATTAAACAGTGTTTTGTAATTTTCATTGTAAAGGTCTGTCACTTCTCTGGTTAGGAAAATGCCAGGAATTTCATATTTTTGGTGTCTATTGTGAATGGAATTGTGCTTTTTATTTGGATCTCTGCCTGCTTACTGTTGGTGTAAAGGAATGCAACTGTCTTTTGCACATTTATTTTGTACCCTGAGACTTTCCCAAAGTCTTTTATCAGTGCAAGCAGGTTTTTGACAGATTCTCTTGTATTTATAAGGTATAGGATCATATCATCAGCAAAGAGGGATAACTTGATTTCCTCTTTTCCTATTTGGATACCCCCAATTTCCTTCTCTTGTCTAATTGCCTGAACTAGGACTTCTAGCACAATATTGAACAAGAGGGGTGAGAGTGGGCAGCCTTGTCTTGTTCCAGTTTTCAGGGAAAATGATTCTAGTTTCTGTCCATTTAGCAATATGTTAGCTGTGGGTTTGTCATAGATGGTACTAATTATTTTTAGGTATGCTCCTTCTATACATAGGTGTTTGAGGGTTTTTATCAAAAAGGGATGCTGGATTTTGTCAAAAGCTTTTTCTACATCTAATAAGATAATCATGTGGTTCTTGCTTTTACATCTGTTGATGTATTTAATGACATTTATGGTCTTGCAAATGTTGAACCAGCCCTGCATCCTAGGGATGAAGCTTACTTGGTCATGGCGAATGATATTTGAGATGTGTTTTTGGATCCAATTTGCTAGAATCTTGTTGAGGATTTTTGCATCTATGTTCATAAGGGATAATGGTATGTAGTTATCTTTTTTTGTTGGATCTTTACCCTGTTTGGCTATCATGTAATGTTAACTTCATAAAATGATTTGGGGAGAATTCTGTCTTTCTCAATTGTCTGGAATACTTTCAATAGGATTGGTGTCAGCTCCTCCGTGTACGTTTTGTAGAATTCTGCTGGAAAGCCATCCAGTCCAGGTCTTTTTTTTTTTTTTTTTTTGTAGGTAGATTTTGTATGATAGAGTCAATTTCCTGGATTGTTATTGGTCTATTTAGTGTCTCAATGTCTTCTTGTTTTAACCTGGAGAGGTTGTATGATGTCAGAAAGTCCTCCATTTCATCTAGGTTATCAAGTTTGTTTCCATATAGGTGTACATAGTAATCTCTGATAATCTTTTGTACTTCTTCGGGGTCAGTTGTGATTTGAACTTTTGTATTTCTGATTGTGTTTATTTGGACTTTTTCTCTCTTTTTCTTGGTCATTCTGGCTGGAGGCCCATCAATCTTGTTAATTCTTTCAAAGAAGCAGCTTTTTGTTTTGTTGATGTTTTCTATGATATTTTTGTCCTCTATATTCTGTATTGGGGCTTTTATTTTTGTGACTTGGATTCTTCTGCTAAAGTGGGGTTTTGGTGGTCTTCTCTTTCAGCTCCCTTAGGTGATTTGTTAGGCTCTCCACTTGTGATCTTTCTATTTTCTTGATGTGTGCTGGTAGAGATAAAAATTCCCCTCTTAAAACTGATTTCATGTGGAAGAACCAGAGGTTCTGGTTAGATGTTTTTCCATTTTCATTTGTTTCTAGGAATCTTTCGATTTCTTGTCTGATTTCAATGTTGACCCATTTGTTGTTCAGCATCATGCTGTTTAGTGTCCATGTCTTTGTGGGCTTTGGGGAAATGTTGTTGGTTTTGATATTTATTTTTATTCCACTATAGTCTGAGAATGTGCATGGCAAGATTTCAACCTAATGGAATTTGTTTGTGCTTGATTTGTGGCCAAGGATATGATCAATCTTGGAGTATGTTCTATGTGGTGATGAGTAGAATGTATATTCTGTGCTTGCTGGGTGGAATAATCTGTAGGTATTCACTAAGTCCATTTGGTCAAGTATCAAATTTAGATTCTGGATCTCCTTGTTGGTTTTTTGCCTTGATGATCTATCTAGGGCTGTTAGTGGGATATTTAAGTCCCCTACTACAATAGTGTTAGAGTCAATATCTTTTATTAGTTCATTTAATAGTTGTTTTATAAATGCTGGTGCTTCTGTGTTGGGTGCATATATGTTGAGGATGGATATTTCTTGTTGATGGATTGTACCTTTTATCATTATGTAGTGTCTTTTTGCATCTTTTAAAATTTTCGATAGTTTAAAGGTTGTTTTGTCTGAGATTAAGATTGCGACTCCTGCCTTCTTTTGTGATCCATTTGCCTGGAAACTCCTTTTCCATCCTTAAACTTTGAGTCTGTGTGCCTCCCTTGTAGTGAGATGACACTCCTGGATTGTACAAATAATGGGGTCATGGTTTCTTATCCAGTCCACCATTCTGTGCCTTTTTGGTGGTACATTTAGTTCATTCACATTCAGGCTAATTATTGAAATGTGCAGGTTTATCCCTGTCATGAGGATCTTATAGAATTGTTGTTGTCCCTGTTTATTTGTTGTCTTTCCTTTGATTTGGGGTTGATTCATGTGTATTTTCCATTTTGTCCCTGTACTCTTGTGACGAACATTGTCACACTTTTCTCCTTTTCTTCTGTGTTTAATACTTTCTTAAGTGTTTCTTGTAGAGGTGGTC
Organism: Carlito syrichta; assembly: GCF_000164805.1. NCBI lineage: Eukaryota > Metazoa > Chordata > Mammalia > Primates > Tarsiidae > Carlito > Carlito syrichta. The sequence goes on along the minus strand of NW_007260549.1, from coordinate 249,091 downwards.
TGGAGGCAGCATAAGTTCTTAGGGGTTAGATGTCTGGAAAAGATTTTAATTCTCCCTCACTGATGAAGCTCAGCCTGGCTGAGTGGGTTATTCTTGGTTGAAATTGTTTAACTTTGATGTTTGGGCTCCAAACTCTCCTAACCGGAAGGGTTTCTGTAGATAAATCTGCTGCCTAAATGGTCTTCCCTGGTACGTAGTCTGACCTTTTTCTCTTGCTGCCTTTAGGATTTTTTCTTTTATACCTACTTTGTTTAGGCAAATTATTATATGTCTGGGAGTTAGTCTTCTCATTTGTTGTCTTGCAGGGGTTCTCTGAATCTCTTGTGTTTAAATTTTTCATCACTGATGAGATGAGGGAAGTTTTCTTGAATAATTTCATGGAATGTTTGTTCCAGTGTGGTCTCTGTCTTTCTTTCTGCCTCAGGAAGTTCAATTACTCTTAGGTTTGGTCTCTTTTTTTTTTTTTGAGTTGGAGTCTCACTCTGTCACTCAGACTGGAGTGCAGTGGCCGCTCCCGGCCACCGCAGCCTCGACCTGCTGGGCTCCGGTGATCCTTCCGCCTCAGCCTTCCAAGTAGCTGGAACTACAGGTGCGCACTACCACACCCAGCTAATTTTTTGATTTATTGTAGAGATGAGTTCTTGCTGCCCAGGTGGGTCTCGAACCCGTGGCCTCAGGCAATCCACTCACCTCAGCCTCCCAAAGGCACGGGATTACAGGCTGAGCCACTGAGCCTGGCTAGGTTTGGTCTCTTGAAGTAATTGTTCATCTCTTAAAGGTTTTGTTCTGTCTTTTTAAGTTTCTTTTCTATGTTTTTGACAGTATGGGTTAGTTCTGTATTTTGGTCTTCAAGCGCTAAGATTCTTTCTTCTGCTTCATTAATTCTGCTTTCCATGCTTATTAGTTTGTAATTTATTTCAATCACAGTATTCTTTACTGCAATTATTTTAGTTATCGGCTCCTTCCTATTCTCATCTTGTCTCTCCTCAATTCTTTTTATTCTCTCTATTAATGTCTTGAGGTCTGGGTTCGTTATATGTGACGAGTTATTCTGGGGACTCTTCATTGTTTGCATTCTGAAGTCTGTTCTCTCAGTGTCTGACCTCCCAGAGGTCTGTGTGAGACCTATAGTCTTCTTTTGGTTTTTCTTCATTTGCGTAGGTTTTCCTCCCTCCTTTTTCCTTTTTCCCATCTTCTTTAAATCTGTTGTTCAGGGTTGGAGGAGTTGCTTTTACTTATATTTGTTCAATCTCCTATTCTTCCTTATGTGTATCCTCTGGCTCTGTTCAATTCTGGAGCTGGGCTACAATTTGGGGGCAGTCCTTTTTGCAATTTTGAGATTTAATTGAAGGGGGAGCTGTGATTCAAAATCTATCTGCAGATCCCAGTATCCACCGACAGGTATTTGGATAATCTGGAATCCACTTCCGACTGCCTTGCAATCTGTCCATGCAGTGGGATTATAGGTTAGTCCCTGAAAGAAAAATGAGGTAAGAAAAGGGAAAAGAATGGGACAGGGAGTGGGGGAAGATGGAGGTGGAGCAAGAGAGGAGTAAGAGGGAAAATAGAAAAAAGTACCAACTAACAAATGAAAAGAGACACAGAGACCAATACAAGTAAAAGGAAAAACAACAACAACAACAAACAAACCAACAAGCATATGAAAAAATGAAAACATACAATCATACAAACATACAAGCTTACAACCCTTTTATTGGTGTGTTATTCCCCCATACAAAGATGGAGTCTAAAGAGAAAAAATAAAATAAAATAAGAGAAAGAATAGAATAAAGTCAATAAACGAACAGAACCAAAGCAAGCATGAAAACATTATTGATAACAGTGAGAAGAGAGAGAAAATAAGATGGGTAAGACAAACAGACAAAGAATAAAAAAAAAAAAAAATTAAAACAGGGAACCAAGCACACTCTGAGACTTTTCCTTTAAGTCCAATTTCCTTTCAGCTCTGATTTCTACCTCTCTTTGCATGCTGGTAGATTTGTTCACAGTTAGGATCAGTTACCCCTGGCCTGCTGTGGAGGGTGGTTCAGATCTGGGCTGCCTGCCAAATTTGCCACTCAGATCTGGCCTGTGTCTATTTAGCATGGGGGAGGGACCTTCTGTCCTTCCCATTTTGATGTTGTTACCTTGGATTCCAAGCTGGGAGATGGGCTGAGTCAGTGGAGATGGTCTTACAGCTCCAGTTGATCTATTTTTCCACTGCAGTTGGAGACTGCCAGGCAATGCAGGCCAGATTGGGCGGAAGTCAGAGGCTGCCCAGGGCAGGAGGGAGCAGACAACAGTAGCAGCAGTGGCAGATGCTGCTTCACAATGCATGGGAGGAGCTCCATGAGATGGGCTTCAGGTGAGGGTTGGGGCGTGGCAGTGACAGTGGCTGTGGCAGTTTCAGTAGTATGATGCTTGCGGGGGTCTCATGGGTCTGGGAACTGTGGGCTGCCTTAGGCAAGGCTGGTGACAGTGGCTGTGATGGCAGTGGTGGCAGTGGCGGCTGCGGTGGCTGAGGCAGCTGAGGAGGCTAAGGCGGCGGCTGAGCAGCATGTGAAGAGCAGGCTGCCAACGATGGGAGCCACAGCCCCCGGGGGAGAGTGAGAGTCTTTATGTGTTTTCTCTTTCACAGAGGGTTTCACGGAGCAAACTGCCCCACTGCCATCTTGCTGGAAGTCCATTAAGTTTATTAATGGCTCTCTTCTGCAAGGAAGGGTGGACTGAAAAGCAGTCACTATACTATTTTTGTTGCTATCTCTGGTAATATGGGGCCTGCCAAAATAATAGCGACAAAGTGACTATGCTTAACACCCAGGAGTCAGGAGGATTTAATTACTGTAATGACTGGAAAGATTATAGAGGCATCCAAGAAGTCTTGACTTACAGTGAGTTTTATAAATAAATAATAGACTATCTAGAGGAAAAAAAAATAAACAGGTGACCAACAAAGGTGCTAACTAACATGTCTAATCCAAACAAAAAATGCAGGACTGAAGGATGAAAAGAGTAATGTCAGTCTTCTAAATTAGAAGTCATAATCCTTTATGCAGTTCTCTGATATAAGCCAATTTTCATATCCAAGACCAATTGATCTAAAATGGGTTCTAGTAATAAGGACATTCCAACACCATGACAGTTATATAACAAGATAAGTACCCCCCATCTTTTCTTAAAAGAGTCTATAGCCATTTATTTCAGTGACTGTAAATTTAAAAAGGGGGAATATTCAGACATTTCAAAGATTATTAAATAAAGGGTTTGAGTCGACAGTGATATCTGGATACCCAAAACGTTATCACAGCCCCTCTAAAGTGAAGCTTTTGGGGACTTAGGTAATAAATGAAATCCTGTTTCCCAGTAATCACACTGGATTACAGTAAGCCCTGCTCCTGGTAAGCCCACTAGATCCACTGCTCCATGTAGTGGTATTTCTCCAATACTTTTGTGCTTAATTTGAATTTGTATACATAGCAATTGATGTATTCTCATATTAAACCACTGATCTGTTGAAAAAGAGTATCATAGTGGAAAAGGCCAAATGGAAACCTCTGAAACTCTCCACATTATTTTTCTCAAGAGAGTAAGTGAAAGTCAATATGGCAAATTATGCCCCAGAACCTGGCAGAATGGAGCACTTAGAGTTTCAGTCCTTCCACTAGAGCAACCATAAGCTAGAAGAGACGATCAATTTTTTTGAAACTCTGGAATTTAACTTAAAACTCATAAAAGTCAGAGAACCGCTTGATGAAGAAAAGGGAAGCTTATTTTTAATAAGATAACTAAGACACTTTCACTCAATTGCCTATTATCTCATTCTCAGCAGTGTTTCAGCAGCCTAGATTATACCCAACATTCCTGGTGCTGCTTGTTGGTGCCAGGAGCTAACTTGGACTTTGTTTTTTAAAACACTGTGGTTGTAATATGTATATATATTTGTTCTTGATTTTTATTTTAAATGCACTCTACTGAGCATTATTTCTATCAAAGTATGGTACTCCAAAAGGGCTTAGTATATTTCAACATGATCTGATAAATACATACTACTCTTCACTTTAAATATTCATTTAAGTCCTCTATATTTAGGATAATGACATGCTCTGATTTGTGAAATATAGTCTTGATGTATATCAGATGTCCTGATGTGATAGAGTCACTCCCTTTCACTCTTTAAGGGGACTAATTTAAAAAACAGATAATATAGTTATTCCACCTATAAGCTAATGTGCTTAGTTTTCTATGAGTCGTTCTTTACTTATTTTTATTCTCATTAATGGGAATATCTTTCAACTCAAAATCACCTTTTTTGAACCCCCTCACGTCTCATTTTTCTTGTATTTCTGTTGTTACTATCTTCCTTCTCTCTGCTCAATTTCACATTCACATAGATTATTCATTGGTATAGGATCCTTTAAAAAACACTATTTGTAGTTTCCCCAGGAAATATCTGCACTACTTTCAAGTCAACAGATTGACAAAATAATATCTGGGAAAACTTACTTATGTTCTAAAGCTAAGGGTTTTGAATTGTTCAAAACTAACTCTCATTGTCCAAAACTAACATTTTGATTTTCTTCAGTCTTGTGTCGGAGACTAGAATGTTATATTCATAATAAGCGCTATTAATTGTAAGACACTAGCATTTGAACAATTTCCCACCAGTGACAAAATATTAGATTTTGTTTCTAATTATTTTATATCTTCATTCCCTTACATATTTCTTAACAGCAAATCCCACTTCTTAGTGTCTACACTAGGTTAAATGGTTAAAAGCTGGCCTCTAATATGGTACGTCTCATGTGAGTCTAATGTCCTAACACATCTTCATATAAGGAACAACAGAGTATAGGTACTTGGGCTAAGCAAAATTGCTCAGGAGCCAATGAATAAATAATGACACTTCATGATAATTCGAGAGTAACATTGAATGTCTCAAACAATCTTTATCTGCAAAACAATAAAATCTTTTAATGTGATCATGTGACATGCCATACAAATTAGAATGGGGTTAATTGTATCCTTCTTGGAAGCATGTACTGTTCTCTCATTTTCTGCCCCTGCGTGAGGATTTAACACACAGGTGAGGCCTTAGACTAATGGGAATTTAACACCTTGCTTAGAAGAGAGTGCAAAAGAGAAAGACTGACATTATGCTTGCCATAATTAAAGCAAACATATTTCTGTACAAAGAGGAATCAGTTGCAAGACAGTGCAAACAAGTATGAGATAACAAAACGTCACAGCTTTGCCACTTACTAACTGAGATTTGGGTCAATCACTTGACCTGCTAAGTCTCAAGTTAGTCAACAAAAAACTATAATTACATTGACTTGAGCTATCTCATAAGGTTTCTTCTACCTATAAGATTAAAATAGATTGCTACAGTACTGCTTATAAGGGTAAAGATAATTTTGTACTATTATCTTTTTAAAATATCTGATGACACTTCAGTATTAAGAAATGACTACAGTCTATACAGAATGAAAAAACGGAAACCAAAAACTAACAAACAAGCCAAATAAAACAGTAATAATAAAACTTTAGTCAGGAGACTTGTAGGACTTCACAAGGATTTAAGTAGTCTCATGCAGCTTGTGTAATTCACATATATCTCCCCATTATCCAGACACTTGGATGATTCTGAAGTGCCAGCCCTATAACATGTATGAACTGTGCGACTTTACTTCTAAGTGTGCATATTTATAAAAAGTTTTATAGAGTTGTTTAAGGATTAAGTGAGAGAATATGTATAAAAAATTGCTATATTAACTTTTTTCTGGTAAACATCTATAACTCACTGATATTAATTATTATGGACAAAGTATAAATCATAGTAAAAGTAACATTTTCCATTTCTACAGTGATCCAAGAAATACAGTAAACAGAAAAATGCATTTTTTTGTATTACATTAGCAAAGAAAAGTTTAAGTAATTTCCGGTTCTTGTGAAGTTACCCTGAAATTGAGATTTCAATACCTTGCTGATAAATCATGTATAACTTTTTTTGAAATTATATGGTGACTTATATCATAAGTCAGGTAAATATTCACTCATTTGAGCCTAATAATTCCACTTCTACAAATACATCCAATAGAGAAACCAGTAAAGTTGAAAAAAGCTATGGATATATCTGTGGCAATATTCTTTGAAAAAATAATAAAATAAAAAAGTGATCTTAATTTCCACCAATAACAAAATAAAAAAAAAATAATGTAGTATACATCTACTTTAATGAGAATAGAAATGTCACAACATGAGAAACTTAAAAACTTCCTATGCTATCACTTCTACTCTGGAACTAGCCATATGAAAAACTACTGGTAGCCAAATAATAAGTATACTTTTTATCCAAATAAAGTTATCATTGATTTTTCTCTTTTTTTAGTGCAGGTTGAAGGACAGGGTTGTGATTCTTGCTCAGTTGTCTCTGTGGCATACTTCAGTATCTATGGATAAACAGGATACATTTGGAAAACACCAGCTTAACACAAGCTCCTCATTTTACATATAAAACCTGAATCCCTGAAAGTTCAGTAATTTGTCCAAGCTCACAGCAAATTTAATTTTTACTTAAGCCCTTTGAAAGCATTTCTTGAGACATATTAAAGTATGGCACAATCATAGTGTCAAAATGACCTTGAACAGGGGTCTGTCATACCATTTTTAAGCGGATCACCTAATCCACCTCACACCAAGATTCTCTTCTATTTTTAAAACTCAGAAGAATCACTTCTCTTTGCTAAAAAAAAATACAGCAAATTTTACTATGTTTTGTCTTTTTCTCAAAGTCCTCTCAGCATTAACAATATTTTAGGTTCATAAAACGACATACCTTACACATGCTATTAGAAAATTGCTGATTATCATAATAGGTACAGTGACCAATGCATGTAATCCCAGAACTTTGAATGGTGGTGGTGAGAGGATCGCCCAAGCCCATGAGTTTGAGACCAGCCTGAGCAATTTGGTGACACTTCGTTTCTTATGGTAAATCAAAAACTTAGCTTGACATGATGGAGTGTGCCTATAGTTTTAGCAACTTGGAAGGCTGAGGCAGAAGGATCACCTGAGCCCAGTAGGTAGAAGCTGTGATGGTCATGATTGTGCCACTGCATTCCAGCCTGAATGACAAAATGAGACTGTGACTTGAAAAAAAAAAGAGAGGAAAAAAAAAAAAGCCAATTATCAATCTTCCTGAGAGCCGTTGGTCTACTTCAAAAGCATAATTATTAATTCACGCCTGAAAGTTTATTTCCAGAACATAAAATCCATATAATGAGTATATGTTAACTAATTATAATCTTTACAGTGTTCTGATAAATTTCTGATTTTTCTAACTGACTTTTCAGTTGTAGAACTTCAAACTTCATGCCTCTCATGAAAGAGCTGACTCTTGCTCAGTCCAATAGATGATATAATTGCTTTGTCAGAGCATATGTTACTGTTTCTGTAACACAGAGACACCTATAACAGTGCCGATTAAAATTTTTCCACTTGGCTATTTTCTATAAGTTATGTCTCACATAGTTACACTTGTTTCTGTTAATTATGTTGCATATATCTGTCTAATTTTTTTTTCTTAAAATACAAAAAATATGTATCTATTTTTATGAAAACAATTTTTGCACATTATTTTAGAAGTATTCTATATGTCTTTGCTCATGGAATCTATCAAATATGAAGGATAAAAGGAAAATTGATTCAAACAGAAAAATAAAGATGTGGGTCTAAAGCAATCTTCAAAATAGCTGACCTCTAATCTCAATCCTACCACTGATTCTATATATGATCTTGGATGATCACTCAACTTTGTCAAACTTCAGATCCTTGACCTTAAGAGGAATGATTTTAGCAAGATATTTTGTATAGTTTCTATAAACTTCAAATTTTTATAAGTGTATCACTGAATACTTTTACCTTCTAAGTTATAAATCATAACAGATAGGCTGTCTGTTCTACTTTTTTTCCTCCACACACAAGAGATTTACATATTAATTTCATATTTTTTGAATTGTTTGGAACAATGAGTATGGATTTTTTCACAAATGTGTGCAAACATATAGAATATATGCACTATCTTATGACTGAGCATAAGGGGACTAGGTAAAAAAATTATAAATATAGCTGCACATGTATTTCATAGATGCATATATAAATATACAATAGAATGTATTTAAGTTGACTGTGTACACATATATTGTTCTCCATTGACTCTTTTAAAACTCATATTCCAAGAATCAGACCATGACAGCCATTTAAGGGTACACAAAAGTCAGCAATGCAGCAAAATAAATAAATAAGAACCTTAAATCAATCCCTATTTCAGTGTCAGGACATAAAGCAAAGCTGGCAGGTCAGTGGGCATTTTTGGCAATTTTACCACAAATTAGATGAAAAGAAATGGCCACTTATTACTGGAACAATTTTGTTCATTTCACATTAAGGTATACAAATTTTACTGTGAATATTTATTTGTACCATGTGAGTTAGAAAAATGTAAGTTAGTTAAACTGTACTGGAATGATTTTAGGTTAAGTACATACTCTTTAAAATGGCTTTCTATGGGAACAAATGAAGTCAAAGGAAAAACTGATCTGACAATGTATTTTTACTAGCTAATTTATTACACAGAATAGAAGAAACAGAGATCGAGAAACCATGCATGGGAATCTTATAAAAGTTACAGCAGGAAATACAAAGTGGAACAAATTCCCATTTGTTCATTTTCAAAAAGCCTTTACAAATTTATCCAGAAGCCTTAAGAACTAGGGCTTAAATAATTTTTGAGTACGGTTAAAAAAAATTACTGGAGACCCAAAGCAAGTTTTATGTTAGTTGCATGTTTGAAGTATTTTAGGGTTACCTAGAAGGATCACTAAAATTTGTGCATCTATTTTTAATAATTAATTTTTCATTTAGCTTATACCTTTTATGGTAGATATTTTAAAAAGTGATTTAAAAATTTAAATGGTCATATATAGTATTAAAATAGATACATATAATTGCCATGGTGATGGCTAACTTTATGTGTCTACTTTGCTAGGTCATGAGACCCAGACATTTGGTCAAATACCCATCTAGATGCACTAGGGAAGATACCTTTTATGAGTTAACATTTTAACCAATAGACTTTGAATAAAAAAGTCTGTCCTCCATAATATACATAGACCTCATCTAATCAGTTGAGGACCTTAAGGAAAAAAGACTGAAGTCCTCCCAAAAAAGAGAAATTCTGCTTCCAGACTGGCTTTGGACTTGAGCTGCAACACTAGTTCTTCCTCTTCCCTGGATCTCCAATCTGAGGATAAGCTCTTCAGATTTTGGACTTGCCAGCCCCTACAATCATGTGTCATTTCCTTAAAATAAATCTCTTTCTCTCTGTCTTCATATATAGACTCATATTGATTCTGATTTCTGGAGAATCCCAACTAATAAAGACATATACCAAAACCCAGAAAAAAATCTTGCACCACACTCTTAAGAATGACACTGAAGTTTGGCCAAGTTAAGCAGTTCTCAAGAAAGTATATGCTATGGAATGCACCCTGTCTAGCTTCCAGAAGATGGACTGCCAGAAGCACAACACATGATAATTTTTCTAATTAATCCAGAGTGGAGCATAATCTCAAAAGCAGTGAAGACTCCATTATGTAGGGATTTATGGCCATAGTTTTACATGTTGAAGTTTATCTAACATAAAATGGGCAATTATTAAGGAATGCACAGCTTTAGTGTAACCCAAACTATTGGATTTGGATTACTCAGTTATTCCATTTCTTGCCTCTGATTTTGGATGGTCTTTGGGAAGAGTCCATGCAGAATGGCTTGCAATAAACCAGAATACATTCAAAATGGCTTAAAGATCAGGAAATAAAGAGTATATGGACTATACATTAGAGTATGAGTGGATTATGAACACATACTCAAAGAGTAGAGATTATAGCTGAAAGACATATTCTCTACCACACCATCTTCTTTCATGTGTCTAAAATATTAAGCTTTTCATTATATTCTGCTTTAAGTTGTTTTGTTACCAAAAAATCTAAATATTATTCTTTTACCTCTGATTCCTGTTTGATAATGTTGCACATTATCTACATAAAAAATGAGGAGGTAAAATGAAATATGTTACTTCTCACTTTTCTTTCTTTCTTTGAGTCTGATCAGTTATATTCTTTTTAATTCTTGTAACTATGCCTTTTTTAAGTCATAAATCAAACAACAATTTTTTGTTTTCCACGTCACTCTCATCTATATGTATCTATATTTTTCTCTTCAGTCTCAGACACATTTCAGTTATATAGACTGGTTTACATTGTCAAATTTTATACCATTTATATTCTGTTTCTCTATAACTTCCATAGACAGTGAAAAACCAATATATATTATTTATAATATTATTGCACCACATATTATTCAGTGAAGAATCAATTAATATGCAACATATTAAATGTTTAAAATGTGCTATATTTTTATCTGATTCATATCTGATTCATCTTGGCCAAGCTATATTTACATAACATTTAAACCACTTTCTCTTTATAATTTTTAATATAAGAAAGTTGCTTTCCTCATTATATGTCATTATATGACTAAAGCTGTTTAGATTCTTAATCATACTTAATTTTTTTTCTTTCTTCATAAAAGCATTTAACTAAGAGTTCTCTGGCTTCCTATACTCATTTATACTGATGGCAGTTTATGCCTGTGGCCAAAATCAGTCTTAGCTTCTTTTCCTTTTACACTTCTAGGTGAATTCCATCTCTTCATGGACCCTACGCTATTGAAGGTTCTTTATTTAATTTGCTGGAGGACATAAAATAATTTTTTTGCAAAGATTTGTTAGAGTACCATTTATAAATCATTGCATGTTTGAAACTCGCTATTTTCTGCCTTCATACTTGATAGAATATGTGTTAACTTCTCAGTTGTATTTTCAAATGTTCTGCCACTATATATCTTCACTGATATATTCAAAACCTCCAGTCTACTAATCCTTTACTTCTTCCAAGTCCATCTTCCCTTATGCCCCCTCTTTTTTTTTTACTCCATATCTTATCCAGTATGATCTCCCAATTCATTATTTTAAAATATTCTTGCCAGTAATCAACTTCCATCTTCTGTCTTCTAATCACAATTATTGGGTGAAAACTCAAACATAGATGGATTCTACTATCTTTATTCCCTGTTTCTATGCCCAAGTATCGCAGCATAAATGGAGAAACTCATATAGTATATAACACAAACCTCAAGTAATTTTTTCCTTTGCATATTGTTTATTTGAATATAATCTCATGGTTGGATCCTTCCCATCAATAATTGAACATGCTCAAGTGTCTCTCCTCTTAGAAGACAAAGTCACTGTCTCTCTTGAACATACACTTGTCTCTTTCCAGCTATCACATTCCCATCTTAGCTACAGCCTTCTCTGTGTGGGTTTTAGCATTCTCCACTCTAGCTCATTCTACAGTAAAATGCTATCTGCCTTAAGTTTTTCAGAAATTTATCAAAATCTTTGGTCAATTTAAACTCTCAATTATATTCTTAATATTATGGATTTGGTAGATTTTTTTATTTACATTACATTTAATAGGGTATATATAGGAATGAAAAGTAAATGCATATCTTCAGGTGACTATTTTATATCTGAACACTGCATAAATATGTTTGCATAAATTTAGAATTTTATTGCAACGGGAGGATAAGGAGACATTTTAGGCCATACATGTTTTCCTTAAATAAAGCAACTTGTGTCCAAACAAACATATGGAAAAGTATGATGGAATCAAAGTATTGATATGAGGAAAGTTTTCAACCAGAAGTAAGTACAAATAACGAAGAATAAAAATGAAGATTACCATGACAGAATAAGTCTTTATATTTTTGAGAAAAATTTAAACAATGAAAAATGAAAACTGTGGAAGTATTTTTCATTTTTAGTATATTAAAGGAAGCAATTTCTGTTCTATTTGCCTTTTCTAATACTCGTGTTTTTCTTTAAATTTTAAACTTATCGGACAGAAATTTCTAGTCCAAACCAAGGTAAATTAAACAATTCGTTTATCTTCCCAATAGGTAGTTTCTGCTAAATTCCTCAATTCACTCAAAATAAACTCTGAGACATAATTGAATTTTAAAATATGAACAAATTTTTATTAAAAAATTATGAAGTTTAGTAAAATAGGTATTACTGAGTATTCTCATTCCTGATATTTGCATTAAAAAATAAAATGATAACAAGACCTAGAATACAAAGTATATATAAAGTAAAAATAGTGCTCTAGGCAGAAAAATTTACTAAATAATACGTAATTCAACATGATACCACTTTGGTTAGAATAAACTTTTTATAAATTCTCATATGCCAACCATACTGCCCATCGAAAAGGGACTGGATTTTAAAAATGTGGTACATATACACGATGAAATATTACACAGCCATAAAGAAGGATAAAATTATGAACTTTGCAGCAACCTGGATGGACTGAGTCTGTAATACTCAGTGATTTATCACAGAAACAAAGAATGAGTAACATATGTTCTCATTCATAAGCAGACCTTGAACAATTATCATAATACTATTAGAAAGGGATTGACAGTACTGAGAAACTGCCAGAGGATGGGGAGGCAGGATAGGCCGTAGTGGGAAATTGCCAGTTGCGTGAGGGCACACCTCATCAATAAGGGTACCTGCAAAATGAAGATTTGTATACCTAACCCTGAATTGTACCCCACATCTTTAAAATAAAAAACAGATAATTAAAAAAAAATTTCTCACACGCCGTAGCCATTATCTATAAGATGATGAGATTGCTTCCTACTGAGCCTTTGCATGATTTCATTTTAACTTACTAACCATAACCAGAGAGAGTGAAGTATTGATCAGTTTGTCATGTGTCCCCATAGGAATTTTAAAAATTTTAAATATACAATGCCAAGGTCATGGAAGTAACTCAATTTATTAAAAATATATAGAAACATGAAGCTTCATTTAAATTTTGTGCTATATTTTATCTTGTTTTCTAAAACTTGCTTCCCCCAAATTTTGGAATATTCATTAGATATGGTAATAACTTAAGAAATCATCCTCTGAAATGCTTTTCAATTTTATACTAAATGCTATTTTGAGTATTGGACTTAAAGAAACAGAATATATATTAGTATCTTTATTAATTTTTAAAATTTAATTTATTAAAGTTATTTAATAACATTATCTCATAAAAATATAATATTTTTTTCTGATATACTATAAATTGCTTATCCAATCAGTAACTAAATATAATGGATCCATTCCTACTGAATTGATGTTATTACTTAATACCCTGGAAGCCTTCTTGACTGTCTTCCTCGGTGACTGTTGAGACACTACAAAATATGAGGGAATTTTTTTTTACTTGAGTACTACGACACTATGAATAGGGTCCATATCTTACCAAATCCTACACTATGGTTAATGGTTCCATTGAGATTTCCTTTAATCAACTTCCCTTGGCATATACACAATCAATTTGTGAAAATTTATTCTTAGAAGCTTGACAGTAATAAAGTAGTGCTTTCATTGCCTAGAACAACCACTGGTAGATGTTTCTGTTTCTATAGTTATTTCTAATCTGCCTTTGACAACTATGCCACTTCTTGAGCCTAAATATCTGATCTATCATAATTCAAGAATGCTTGAGAAAATATGGTCAGTCCAAAAGCCACCATAAGACCCCTGCTTTCTAGTCTGGCTCGGTGGCTCAGCCGTAATCCTGTGCCTTTGGGAGGCTGAGGTGAGTGGATTGCCTGAGCCCGCGGGTTCAAGACCCACCTGGGCAACTTGGCGAGACCTCATCTCTACAATAAATCCAAAAAATTAGCCGGGCGTGGTAGCGCGCGCCTGTAGTTCCAGCTACTTGGAAGGCTGAGGTGGAAGGATCGCCAGAGCCCAGCAGGTCGAGGCTGCGGTGGCCACTGCACTCCAGTCTGGGCAACTTAGTGAGACTCCAACTCAAAAAATAAATAAATAAAAAATAAAAAAAGACCCCTGCTTTTTCTTCCCCCCATTACTACTATGTATTTAATGCCAAAGTGTAACTAGAACTGGAAACTAACCATGAAATTGCAATGCTTACCATACCATGACATTCAATCTTTTTTTTTTTTTTGAGTTGGAGTCTCACTCGGTCACCCAGACTGGAGTGCAGCGGCCGC
>NW_007260549.1:150582-234875 GCF_000164805.1 Carlito syrichta | reverse complement strand
CAAAAAAAAAAAAAAATAAAGCAGTGGCCAATGGCTGCTTCAGGATGAACCCTCGGAGACGTTCTCTTTGATGGTCATTAAGGTGGTTGGGTGGGGGTCTGCTCAGGAAGGGACATCACGAAGGGACAGGCACACACAGGTCCCGACGGCAGGCGGTGGGCCCGTCCCCTGACCACCGCCACAGCGATGGGGTCTGCGTCATGAAGGTCCCAAAGGGCTGGTTGGGTTAACTTGGGTCTTACGGGTGGAGGCGAATACTTGAAACAGAAAAGCTAATTCGTATAAAACAAGCTGGGGAGGGAGCTCTAAAACAATGATCAATTAGCTACCTCTGAGAAACCGTTTCTGTCGCCCAGGCTGGAGGGCAGTGGCACGCTCCCGGCCACCGCAGCCTCGCCCTGCTGGGCTCCGGCCATCCTTCCGCCCCAGCCTTCCCAGGAGCTGGAACTACCGGCGCGCGTTACCACATCCGGCTATTTTTTTTTGATTTATTGTAGAGATGAGGCCTCACCAAGTTGCCCAGGAGGATCTTGAACCCGCAGGCTCACATTACAGGCTGAGTCACCGAGCCCAGCACATTGAATCTTAATAGAAAACATTTTCTTGCTTTCTAACCAAGTTATTGATCTCATCAGTGGCTTTCCTCTCTCCCTTTCTAATACCTCATGTTTTCCTACATACGATGGGGCAAAATACTTTAAATGCATCCTTTAAACAAATTCTGGAGATAACTATGCGTTTTCCTTAATGTTTAAAGGGTTTCATGTATAATATTTGATTTTATAAGACACATTGCCATTTGATAATTTATCTTTTCTGGCTTCAAGAAATGTAATCTTTGCAGTCTACCTCATGTGCTCAGGCGAGCCTTCCGTCTCAACCTCCTGAGTAGCGGGGACTACAGGAGGGTGCTCACGTGCCCGGCTAACGTTTTAATGTTTTGTTATTTTTTATGGAGACAAACTCTTTCTGTGCTGTTCAGGCTGGTCTTAAATTCCCGTGTTCAAGCAATACGCCTGCCTCCGCCTCCCAAAGGGCTGGAATCATGGATGTGAGCCATCGTACCACGCCTATTTTCGTTTTTTTATTTTATTTTCCAGATGTAGGACTTGTTACTCCTACTTTTGAATTAATATGTTACTTATATTTAATGTGACAGAATACTGTGAATATAAGCAAAACATTCATGAGTGATCTGAGGTGATGATTTTGGAATGTCAATTCTCTATGTATACCTCCCATCTAGTCATCTAGCTATAGATAGTATTCCTAGTGTAAAAGATATTAGGAACCTTTCTTAATCTATAATGTCTGTCTGGCTGCTGGAATGACCTTCCAGGTTGCTAAGTCTAAAATAATTCTCTATTTATTCCTTGCCTTTTTCCTTTTAAGACTAAGCAGAAGCATGATAAATTGAGAGTGCTGATTATTTTTTTATCTTAGGCATTATAGATAATATTATTTGACTATCATTATTAGTATACATGTATATACTTAGTAGTGTTTAAATAATCTGTTCTTTTCACATTTGAGTGAGTTAAAAGATTATTTTATTTTCTACCAATCCTACTCTTAGTTATTTAAGTATGGTTTTAGAACAGAAATACTATGGTGCTTTATTCTGAATTAACCCTCCCAACCAAATGTAGTATTCTCTCCAATCAACATTATTTTGAGAGCAATTTGAAAGCACCGTAAATGTTTTTCTGATGATGCGATTTTTTAGATATTTTCCTGTGATGACTCACTCATTCATTAACCTTAATAGAAACTGTAAGTGAGAAATTAAAGCATATAATATATCTATTTTGTGTTACTATTTGAGTTAGCATTTCTGTTTCACATAAATTAAGACATGGTTGTTTATACATTGTATGTATAGCTTGGATTTTCACATAAAAAGAATGAGAGTTTTTTTATCCTCCACCAAAGAACTAATTTTTATTCTCTTCAGGGCGTTATCACCCTCTTTGAGTAATCATGAAATAATTCCTAATATGATAGTTAAATTTAGCTTTGTAGAATGTGAAAACGATACATATTTATAACTCCAAAAAAAGAAAGTAAGAAAAAAAGGAAAAGAAATTCAAACAACATCATTATGATTTAAAAAAGTTAAATAGTAGGCTTAAAAATATTCTGTATAAAATGTTCACAAAAGCATTTTTATAACATCTGGTTTCATTCTGAGTGATATGCAGAAGGGCAAAAACATCTAACTTTGAAAACCAAAGCTGTTATTTTGCTATTAAAAATTTTCAAACAAGATTTTGTTCCAACTTGGTTCTGTAAGTAGATGCTGGGTGGTTCTGATTTGAGACATACATGGGCTTTCCCGTCTTCTTCCACCAGTGAAATCTGTTTGACTCTGTGCCCACAACAAAGTAGAGGCGAGTTTGATGTAAGTTTAAAACCAGAAGAAAGTTACCATCAATTCTGATTGAAATAAATGTGTCACATGATATAGACAGAAGTTGGAAATTGCTTTGTATTGCAAAGATCACATTTCTGTACTTCCAGAAGTCTAATACAGGCAAGCTGTAGTTGTATCATTAGCTGGAAATTCTTTTAGTTGTGGAGTGTTATCAGAAGTAATCCCTCACTGTGGCTTGTGCATCATTATGGTCACTGGAGAGGCTCTAACACTTAATGAGGAAAATGATCAGTTGAAAAGTTAAGTGGTCAGTCTCTATCATATGCAGAGATCCACTTCTAATACAGCCCTAAAGTTATTGTTGATATTTTTAAATGTTGGTCTACAAAGTAATGAGTTTTTAAATATCAAAGAAAAAATACTAGTAAAAAAAATTGTATTAATTTGTATATTTGTGTGTCTTTCATATAGTTTCAGAAACTATCAGTAATTTCTAATTGTGTTAAAATAGTTGGCTAAGAGATGTTTCATAAAGTTTAAATATGTAGTAAAATTAAGTCATTCTTAATGCTGAATTAAACTCTGTTAGATAATTAAAAACATTTTTTTCTAACTGGATGCATAATGGTAGAATTTAGTAGGAATCAATAAAATTAATATTGCTCAAATCACTTGCAATAATCCAGACCTTCAATTATTATCTCTCTTTTGCATTGAGTCATTTAGCAAGTGTTAGTTGAGCAACTACATGGTATAAGAAGAACTTGACTTTCAACCCTACCCTTGTCCATCCATGGTTTTCTGTAGAAGCATTGGAAGGATCCTTTTCCTCTCTACCACCTTGACAGTAATAAAAAAAGAACCATGGCAATAATTTGCATAAGCAAGGTAGAATTGAGACCAATAAAAACAAGAAGGAAAATTAAGTACCATTTTTATGTTTATTCCCTCACATTTCTCACCTGTTTTCTGGCCTCCTTCATGTCTGCTCCTACCCTTTAAGGAGAAGAGTTTGAAAAAATATCTACTGTTAAAAATTTTTATGATAGGAGTACTTCATTTATGGCAGGAATTAGTCAAGAGAGAGGATGATTTAAATTGACATTGAAACATGTATTTTATTAAAATAACTGTTATGATACAGATTAAGTATATAATCCTTTGATATATTAATTGTCCTATATACAGAAATGATTTCTAAATCACTCAAATTCATATTGCAACATTAGCAAGTTAATAAATGGAGACAAGTCTTGAAAAAGAGAACCTTTGCCTCATTTATTTTTTAGGATATTCATATTATAGAGAGCTACAATTGGAGAGAACTCTAATAGTGCAAAAGAAAAAAAAAAAAAAGATAAACTCTAGACCCCTGGGCTAAGAATTAGAACATTTTCATTTAAAGTTAGGCTTTGACTTTTAATAATTATGTGACCTTGTATATGTGACTAAGCATACATAAACCTCTGTTTTCTCACCAGTGAAAACAGAACAAATGAACAAAAAGGAAAATAAAACTTACCTCACTGAGTTTTGATGAGAAAAATGATATATAAATGTAAGGCATCAGAATGTGATAAAGGCAACAGGAAAAAACTTTGTAATAATGTCTGAACTAGTCTACCCCCAGCTCTAGCACTGCTATGATATATTTAGCTGATATGTTAGATAAATAAAAATGTTAACTCCTGGTGCATGCCTATATTAATTTCATATTTTCTCCATTCGCAACTATCTGGAGGATTGCATCACACAACTATCTGGAGGATCACCTACACAATACTCTCCAAATAGAAGAAGGTCCTATATTATTCAGAATGAGGTTGTGTTTCAGTGAGAACCACCACATCTCACTAGAGTAACACGATAAAAGCTTATTTCTGGTTCATGTTGTGAGAGGAGACAAGTAGAAATTGAATAGGCAAATAGTTAGGGAGGGTCCTGGTAGCTACAAGTCCCACGGACTGGAGTGAACATAATCACTTCTGGTTGGTAGGCTTCATCATTCCTGTACTTTTTCCTTATTGGCCCTTTCCAACACTCTCCTGATTGTTAAATTTACTTAGACCGGACCATGGCACCTCTCTTTGATTGGGGCGGTTGCCAACCAATCAGCAGGTTCTGGAGACTATGTAAATTCCTGCCTGCAAAGGCAACCAGGCAACGCTTAGGGACCACCCCCAGTTTCCAGGAGTTTTCCTGTCCTCTTAATACATTCCAACTTTCTCACCCTCCGATTGTCCTGGACACGAGACAAGAACCCAGACCCAGAGAGCTGCTGTAGATCACTGGATCTGAAGACCACTGGACTTGAAGATCTCGGGACACGAAGAGCTGCACAGGCTGGCAGCGGGCTTGCCTGCTGGCAGAGTAGGCGGAGCTGATGGTGGAGCTACACGGAGTAAAGCTGACAGCTGACTGAGCTAAGGAGATCCAAAGTGGCCACAGAACTAACAGAGCTGGCTTGCCGGCCCACTGAGCTGATGGAGGTGTGGCATTTCTCGGGGCTCCGCTCACCCACACCCTCGAATCAAGAAAACTGTAACACTCTTAAGGGGTCCGGCGGTTGCTGGCATCCCCAACGTAGCAGTGTGATGCAATCCGGCAGATTTTCTTGGCTGTTCTCCAAACTAGGAGTTTGGATTTGAAACTTGGGTTCGAGTCTTGTCTCTAGGATGTCATTGGGAAATTACTTAATCTTTTAAATTACCAGTTCCATCATTTGTAATTGAGGATAAAATAGGAACTACCTAGAGAGAAAACTAAATGAGATAATGTGTATAAAGTAATTTTCACCAAAATGGCACACAGCGTGAGGTCAATTAATGTGAGTCATTGTTTTTCTGGGAAAAGTGAGGGTGCAAGTTTATAATAAACTCATACAGGATGTCTCAAAGCTTTGTCTCACTTCTAATCTTTATGGGAGCAAAATTGTATTCACATTTACTGAGCTGTTCCCCTCCTTTGTCCCATACTCATCCAGACTGAAGTCTCAGGTGTCTGGTTGTCAATATGAAAAGCTTCATTCTTTACAGCTGAGCTGTACTCTAGACACGCTCTTAGTGATTCCCTCCCTTTGTTGTGCCTGTGATTTGGGGGACTGGCCAAATCAAACCTAGGATGTTTCGTCTTCTCTGTCTTTTCATTCTTCAGGAGAAATTTCCTGAATTTTTTCCTCCTCCATGGGATGGGGGAAGTCAGTTTGGGGTTTAACCTCTCAGGTTCTGTTTCTTGATCAGACTACCTCTTATGTCCTGAGGTCACTTTGGGCTTTTAGAGTACTCTTGCCTTAGGTTCCTGCCACCTTCTGAATAAAGAAATGGAGAGAGACCAGCCTGGCGCTTTCCATTTTAGTATTGAGAGCCATGTTGGGATTTTCACTGTTCATTCCCAGTCGGCAAAATGGACCATACCTGGGGCCCTCAGGTGATACTCTTTCCTGTTTGACTCTTTTAAAACAACGATCACAAGTCAAAGTAGAGAAACTAAAACAAACACAAAACAACAATTAAAAAAACAAAAATTCCACAAAAATGGTCTGCGAATGTGGCAGCACTTTCCAGAAATCTAAGAAGTGATAAATAGATACCACTGATGGTGACACCCTCAGATGTCCTTGAGCTTTCTTAATTGCTGTATTGAATTACTGCTTATGTAGAGAAAGTAGAAAACTATTTAAACCCTACACCATACTGTATAGCTCAGAGAGGACAGCTGTCCAGTCTTCCCTACATATCCGTTATGTCTTGCTCAGTGTGGGACACATGGTAAGTGCTTGATACATGCATGTGCTGAACGAACGAATGTTCAGCAAACATTTATGTCTTGCTTGTTGCAGACCAGGCACTGTGGTGAGCTAATAGGCCTTATAAAGAACAATTTAGTGCCCACACACATGGTGATATTTTCAAAAGGAGTAGTTCTACTTTAAAAGTTGGATTTCCAAAAATGTCCTATGACACAGAGGACAAAAATTAACCCTCAAACATAGAGGATAGAAAAAACCAAAATCTTAAGAGCAAGTAGATTAGCTAACAAAAGAATATAAAATAAACTTGAAAATTAATGTCTTAGTCACAGGATGGAATTTGTTTTTACATGGAGTTCAATTTTAAAATTAAAGAATTAATTCATCCATTCAATTGTTTTAAATTTTTTTTCCAAAGTTGTTTATCAGTTTACATCTTGCTAATAGAAGATAACAGTTGGAAAGCCCAGTTCCAAGACTGGAGAGTAACATAAAATATATAATCCTGCCCAGTGGTACTTTCCAGACAGAGATTGTTCAATAAGAGGAAATGAATATATACGAAAAATGTTCAGAGATAATTATGCTAGTTTTTCAGCCTAAATACCTTGGAATTTGCAAAGACAGCTCATAGACAAAAGGGATACCACTAAAATTCAGTGCAATAGATTTCTCCATTGGAAGTGACAGGAACATCTCTCTCAATATTACTGGGCTAATGAAAGGATAGATCTGCTGTGAAGTTCCTAGGAGGCTCATTTTCTTGAGTACAGTAGTAAAAGTTAGCTGATGAATGACCTAAACTACTTAATGTTTCTCCTTATAACTTCTGAGCAGCAAGGCGTATCCAGGCAAGTACTGACAAAGTTATCCTCTGGAGGCCCTGGTGTCCTTGCAGGTTGTCAGAGGCAATGAGCCAGGTTTATTTCAAATGGCTCCTTAAATGAACATTTATTTTGTGCCAGTAACATGTTTTTGACTAACAGCTCCTTTTGACTAATTTGCTTCCCAAAACAGACCAATAAAGGACTCGCTTAAAACATAATTAAAAGCATGTTATCGCTAGTAGTTAATACTGATTAAAACAGGCATTAAGACAATTATCATTGAAGGAGAGTAAGCACCAGTTGTTAGTATAGAATCCATTCCTACTGTCTTTATGCATGACACAGAAATGGCTGTGTGACAAACTAGAGCAAAGTCTCGCTATTTATGGAATCATATCAAAATATGTTCCTATTTATTTTGTTTATTTTAATGAATGAACAGGTTTCTGAATAAGTAGGCTCTTGATCTTTTTCTTTGTAAGGAACATTTATGTATTCAACAAGGTAAAGCTCATTTCCCATCAACTGGATTGATTTCAATGGTATAAGTATAAAACTCAGCTCCTCTTTTATATTAATAGGATAGAAGCCTTAACTCTTCCTATGCTATCTTGGTATTTATAAAACTCTTTCAGTCACAATATAGATTTAATACAATGACTGTTTTCATTGCTAACATTAAGCGATTTTGATGCATTTGTTTTGGTATTTCTTCTTGTTCAAATCATGCTGTGTTGTGGTATGTAAAAAATAAGACTCGAATTTCTGCTTCTTATTTTTTAAAGCATCTTTTAAAACAGAACAGCTATAAAAATTAATAATATATGGCATACGAGTAAGTTCATAAAGGTTTTTGCAGCCACTACTTTTTACATCAAATTATGATGTTTCAGGAATTGTGTAGGTGATATAAGAAGAACGTGAGTTTTGTATAAATGATTATTTCACTGAAAATGAAAATACAGAATATAGTCTCCCTTTCATATAAGAGATTTCTTTCTATTTTTAACTTTTTATTTTAGAGTAGTTTTAGATTAATAGGAAAGTTGCAAGAATAATACAGAATTTCCACTATTCAGCATCCAGTCTTCCCTACTATTAACATTTATATTAAAATGGTACAGTTGTCACAATAATGAACCACATTAATACATTGTTAGCAATTAAAGTGCATTCTTTATTAGGGTTTCCTTAGTTTTTCCCTTTCTGTTCCAGGATCCCATCTAGGATACCATACTAGTTTTAGTTATTATGTTTCCTTAGTTTTGTCTTGACTGTGGCAATGTCTTTTACTGCCTTATTTTTGATGACCTTGAAAGTTTTGAGGATTACTGGCCAGGTATTTTGTAGACTGTCTTTCGATTTTTGGTTGTCTAATGTTTTTCTCATGATTAGACCTGGGTTGTGAGTTTGTGGGAAGAAAACCACAGAGGTAAAGTGCTATTCCCATTTTCATACTGTCAATATGACTTTTCATTGTCAGTGTTGACCTTGATCATCTTGCTGAGTGTCAGATTTCACCACTGTTACGTTATTCTATTCTCTCTTGTTCCGTACTGTACTCTGTAAAAGGAAGTCATGCATTTTGTTGGTTTATTTTATAATTTCTTTTAAAGATGTGTGGTACAATTCAGGATTAGGTATGCAAGTGGACATCGCACAGGTAAAGTTTGGGCCTCCCTTTGGTCCCCGCTTTGTCTGATTTGAGATCGGGTACCCTTATTGATGTTGTGTCTCCCCCCACTACCCAGCAGTATCCTGCTACTGCCAATCTCTTTCTTATAGTACTATGGTAAATGTTCTGTGATAGATCATTAAGAATCATGGACTCTAAACCCATCCAAGTTGATGCAAAGTCTATATGTTTGTCCTTCTTTATGACTGTGTAATATTCCTTTGTATATATGTACCACATTTGTTTTCCAGTCCAGTTTTGATGGGCAGCACTGTTGGTTCCATGTTTTTGCTGTTGTGAATAGGGCTATAATAAACATGTGTGTGCAGGTATCTTTTTTGTAAAATAAGCTTTAAGTTCCTCTGGGTGTTTTCCCAGTATGGAGATTGCTGAGTCATATGGAAGGTCAATTTCTAGTTCTTTTAGAAATCGCCACACTGTTTTCCATAGAGGTTGAACTAGTTTGCATTCCCACCAGCAGTATAGAAGCATTCTCTTTTTTCCACATCCTTGCTAGCATCTGTTATTATTCATTTTATTATTGATGGCCATTCTTACTGGAGTTAGGTGGTATCTCAATGTGGTTTTGATTTGCATTTCTCTGATGATTAGTGAGGCTGAGCACTTTTTCATTTGTCTGTTGGCTGCCCGTATATCTTCTTTTGAGAAGTGTCTCTTTATGTCTTTTGCCCACTTTTTAATGGGACTATTTGTTTTGTTTTTTTTTTCCTTTTGGCACGTTTGAGTTCCTTGTAGATCCTGGATGTTAGGCCTTTGTCAGATATATAGTTGGCAAATTTTTTTTCTTTCTAAAAATATTTTTTTATGATCAACCTTATATTTAAGTATAGCCTTTTATTTTGTGACTATTCAAGAAAGCATGTGATGGAAAAAATGGAAATTCAATTTTGGTATGCTTCACTAGAATAAAACTGCTTTTAGAGACTAGATTTATGTCATCTTTAAAAACTCAACATAAAATATTGCAGAGAGTCTTGATCATTCGTTTTAAATTTCCATTTACAGTGGTAGCCCCTGGATCGTCTCACAAATAGGCAGCACTCACAAAGTGCCATGGCCAAGTGAATTTATCAAAGAACAATTTTTTATTTCCTTCATAGACCCAAGAAGGGACAGGGGTCACTACAAGTGCCCACAGGCCAGTTTCCAAACTTTGTAAGGTTCTTGAAGATAAAACTAAAATCAAAACAAAACCTCATAAGGCAGCTGCTAGTCCAATATTGTGTGGGAGGTGGCAAAAATACAAAAAAAGAGAGTAATTTTTTCATATTTTACTTAAATAATTATTTTGTTTCCATTTTACTACAGGCTTTTCTGGAGGATTTCAAGACTTTTAAAAATATATTCCCTTTCTACATTGGCTACTCTTTCACATTGTAATCAAAATTATGATTTTAAAATATAAATATGTCACAACCTATCGCTTCTTAAAATCTCTCCATAATTTATATCAATTCATTCTGACAGGGTACATGGATTTTAATTACTTGAACTGAACCTATATTTTCAGTCAAATTTTCTGATCTGCCACCTTCTGGACATCATAAAACTGCTTCACACAGAACCAAAAATGTTTCTCTCTTCTCGAAATATGCATTTTAATGCACACTTACACTTTTATTCACAGGGCTTTTCTCTTATTCATTCTGCTTGGAATGTCTTTCCCCACATTCTCTATGGGTCATACTTCTGTTTATCTTAAAGTTGTCAGATTTAGCATATAAAAATTTAGGGCACCTAGGTAAATTTGAATTTCAGCTAAACAGTAAATAATTTTTTAGCATACGTATGTACCATACAGTAATTATATATACCCCATTTTTAACTAAAACAAATAATTATAATAATTTTGTTTTAATTGGTGTCTCACTCTTTAACCAAGGCTAAAGGACAGTTACATGATCATATTTCACTGCAAACTTGACTTCCTGAGCTGAGGCCATCCTTCCACTTCAGCCTCCTGAATAGCTGGGAATACAAGCACATGCCACCATACTTGGTTAATTTTTGGATTTTTTTTTTAGTGGCAAGGTCTTGCTACGTTGCCTAGGCTGGTCTCAAATTCCTGAACTCTAGCAATCCTCCCACCTTGGCCTTCCAAAGTGCTGGGATTACAGGCATGAGCCACTGTGCCCAGCCTACAATAAAATTGACATCTTCCCTTTAAGTCAGTCTTTGAACTCTGCATGTGCTCAGTAAGTTTTTAAATCATATATTAGCTAGTGGAAACTCTGGGACATAAAAGATAATAATTTTTGGTTGAATAAAACTATATTGTATTTTATATAGCATTGTGTTAATATACAAATTTCTAGACTAAATAAAAGTGCAGATAATATTTCCGATATCAGATTCACTTAGAGTAATGGCATCATAAAAAATGCTTTGGTATGATTACACAGCATGGATCGTATTTATCATGCAACAGGTAAAAGTTCTGTTTGGATAGCCCAGCTGTGAAACCTTCCTTAAACACCTAGTGCCTCAGTTTCTTCATCTGACAACTAAGGATAATAAAATGAGTTTCCTGGGATAGATTTAAGAGATTAATAGATGCAAAGTTTTAGGACAGCAAGCATTACATAGAAGTGAGTCTTTATATTAACCTCAAATGCGGACACCAAAAGACAAACATCAGTGATCTTAAAATATTCATGAGTGTAAATGTCTATGAGTCTAAATAATTCTTTGTGCCTTTCTTTGCTTCTCCTGATTTAAACTCTTCTCCTCTCTGCTCTAAGGTCCAGGGCAGTGACCCATACAGAGAGACAGTATCATCAGGTTCACTTCCCTTTGTCTTAAGGTGGGGTAGTCAGTGGGGAAAGCCAGTAGGAGACCCAAGGTGCCTGTGCTCAAGGAATTTATTGCCCTAGCACCTGTGCCTTGGGGTCAACTCAAGGCTGGCTGAGTTTCAGGACCTGAGGTCAGCATCTTTGGATAAGGGCCCTCTCCATATGGCTCTCTGCACTCTGTGGATCTAGGTTCTAATAGCCTCCTTTCCCTTTGCCCCTCAGACCTGGGGTTGTTGGCATCTCACTCCAACCAGCTCTAGGTTTTTACTCTTCCTGACAGTTGCTCTACACATTCCCTTTATCTTTGAAAATAGTTCATTTATTATTCTCTTCTCAAATGTTCCCATTCATTCCCTGCCAGGACCCTGACCAAAACGGTACTTATAAGGAGTAATTTGATTTCAAAATTTTATCATAACTTATTTTCCTTATATATTTGCTTATCATAAAAGATATTTGGCAACACTTCTGAGCCAAAATAGTTTTATTATTCTTATCATGGTCATCACAACCAGATATTTGAATTTCATTTCATCAAGAATATAGCTTTGTTTTCACTTCATGACAATCGGTGTTTGTCTGCTTTAATTTGCCAAATTGAGAAGGGCAGTTGTTTCTGGTGGCACTGAAGACAAAAACAGCTTTCTCCAGATATTAGATTAGACCTATGATATGGAGATTAACTAAATAGTAATGTATTGGTCTGCCTGGAAGTGTAGTGGCTAAAACAGTCACTTGGATTCTGGCAGAACTTATTTAAAATAGAATCTATTCTATTTACAGAAATGTATCCGTCTGTTTTGACAACTCACTCAAAACAATAAATTGTCTTTTCAAGTAGCAACTGTTTTAATTCGACATCGCAAAAAACTGGTGGGCAAGCTGGGTGTACATGAGTAAAAGTAATGGCAAAAGAGGACAGAATAGGCTGTATCTTCTTTGTGTTTTACCACAGCAGTAACTTTCAAGTATATGATTATAGAAATCACACACAGAGAGAGAGAGAGAGAGAGAGAGAGAGAGAGAGAGAGAGAGAGACTGAAAACCAAGAAATTTAGCATCTAAACCTTTTTTGACTCATGGAAAATTTGGTTGCTTTGATTGTACTTAAAAATCTCTTGTTCAGGTAAATGCATTGAATGGATTTGTAATCTTTTCATTTGTAAATGAAGAATATATGAATTTATTTCAAAATAGAACATTTAAAAATATCTTATTTTGATCATTAATAAAGCAATATTATTGAATATTGAGTTGAAAATAATACTCCTATTAATTTAAAAAACATTTTAAATAAAATTATAGTTATATTAAAAAGATAAACACATAGAGACTCTTATTTCACATGTATTTCATAGCTAGCTCCTTGGGAATTTACAAATTGTATTTCTACTTAGTCTTTTGTTGGCAACATTGGCTTTGCTACTATTTTCAAAAAATAAAAATCTCAGAACATTTTCAAAAATCTTGTTAAATATAAAAACAACTTCACAAAAAATGGATAACAATAAAGTTTGAAGTTTTTTCTAGAACTGGCAACTAGTCTTAGAAACAATTCTATGCAAATTACATTTAGCATATATACCTCACTTCAGAAATGCAGTCATCAATTTTTACATTCAACATATATTTTAATTCATGTGGTCTTATAATGAAAGATGTTTTGGGTGATTATCCTGAAATTCGCTTACTTTTATGAAATCCGAACAGTGAATGCAAACCCAAATGAGTTCTTTATTCTCAGAAGAATTCTTCCCAGATCCTTGAAGCCCAAGAAGGCAGTCATTCACTGCCCCTAGAAAACAGGCAGATGATGTCTAGTTAAAAGTAACAGACTTTTGGCAATAGTAAAAATTCTAAGGGCTCACGTCTGGTTTGCAGGAAGTAAGAAGTGATGGAACTAAAATGAACTGAAATGATTCAGATGTCAAATGAAAATCTGTTCCAAAATTAAGATTTATTGAACCAATAATGTCCTGCCAGTGAATTGTATTGGTGGAACATAGAAATTTTATGTTTTGGAGAAACAGCCAGAGGAAAACCAGAAGAAACTGCAGACAGTGTGCCTCATTCATAACTTCACATTTTCTGGCTTTTCTCTTGATGTCTTGTTCTTAATACGAATACTGCTAGGACACATCCTCTGCATTTTACTATCAATTAATTGGAATGTAATGAGTTCATTTTGTGATTAGACTGTTCATCTTCTTGCTAAGGGAGAAAGTTTTTATAAGAATGTAGTCAGCCTAAATATAAAAAGGAAACGGTTAAAAAGTTTCTCTTGCTCACATTTCAATTTATGGGCAATATTGAAATGGATCCTTCAAGGCAGTTGTGGTTCATATGTAAAAGAACTGATTCAATATTTTAAAAAATTGGCTTAGTGGGTGCAGGGCTGTGGAATCATGGAAAATAATCATTCACAGAACTCCTGACGGTTTTAATCACAGGATTCTTAGCAATGACTGGAAGAAATTGCAGGGTAACTTGTTCAGGGACAATTCAGAAATTGACACAACCCCACAGGATGACTTCTTTGTTGCTGATTTCAGACTGGACCACACCAAATATATCATTGAATTGACCTGCTTGTCCTAGAGAGGCATGAGAGTGTGTGTGTGTGTGTGTGTGTGTGTGTGTGTGTGTGTGTGTGCGCATATTTGTATGCATATACACAAAACTGTATGTTTTGAGATGAATCAGGTTTCTTTTCATTTTCTTCAAACATCTTACTAGTGTATCTATTAAAAATGAAATTTCCATAGTAAAATAAACCTGATTTTGCTTTTCATTCAAGAGTTTGTACAACTGTAGTTGAATTTAGACCATACATACTATAAGACAAAGAGATCAATCACTTTATACTAATACATGTGTAACACTAAACCAAATAGCTGCAAAATAAATTGGCAGCTAGCATATTCTAACATGCTGCCAGTCATGGGACTGGGATAAACTAAACTAGGGATTTAATTACAAATGAAAGCCAAGAGAATCTGAAAGAAGTAAGAAACCAGATAAGCACTGAAAGCCTCTTTCTTTTCTTTCTTTTCTTGTTTTCTAAATTCTCACCTTTAGATACTAGTTTCTGAAAAATTTTTCCAAATTCCAAAGTGCTATAGACAGATTTAAAACAGAATATCTGCTCAAATTATTTAAAACATTCCATATAAAAGCAAAACAGAAATAAAACAAAGATTTCCATGCTCTGATTTTGTCTCTTTCCCAAAGTCAGTCATTATAAGGATAGTTCTCTCTTGCTTGAAATGCCTGCCTTCTCTAGCCCAGATGATATCTATGTACACAAGAAAAAGAGCAGCTTTTCCAAGAGATACTTAATAAACATAAAAATTTGTTGACAACACATATGAATGACAATCTCCTAGTACTGGGCAGTTCCCGACCTCAACAACCATATACACATAGAGTTGTTTTGAACTGTTTAATTTTCTGTACCTTCGGGTTTCCATGAAGAGCTTGCTTATCTCTTTCTATTATCTTAACAGTGAAGAAACACACACTCACGTTTAGAAATACATCCTGAAAATAAAACTCTCTAAAAAGTGATGGCTCATCAGGAAATCCAGCACATTGCCCACTGGTTACAGAAAGTTTAAAACCAGATTTTGTTCCACTCTCATTGGAAAGCATCACACTAATTTGGTAATCAAAGTGTCTTCTAAAATCAGTGTTATTTATGTAGTGACCGATATACTACATCTCATTTTAAGATGATAATCTAATAACATATTTAGAAATTTTTCATATGCATGCCACATTCTCAGATTCCTATGGAGAAGCAATTCCTGTCAATTCTTAATATAGACACTAAGCCAAGTAACATATAAGAAACAGACTCAGAATATTTTCCTGGCAAAATAAGTTTTAAAAACTAAGAACTTTGTGTTCTAGGACTTTGAGAATAATTTCACAGCAAGATCTGCTGTTACAATGAGTTTGTGAAAACTAGAGCAACTTACACATATTTTGCTATATTGAAATATCTAGAAAGGGATATTATGCATTTCCTATGTATAGAAGCATAGATTGCTCTATGCCTTAATCATGACCATTTGTGTGCATTTTTTATTTTTATTACCTAGGCTTGGAGCAAACTTTGCAAAACAGACTCATAACAAACATGTAAAAATGGAATAAAAAGCACATTCCCCATAAAGTGCTTGCACAGCACAGAAATGTAAAATTTTGGCATCCAGTCAGTTATGTGTGGTATAAAAAAAGCTTCTTATATTTAAATCCTCTGTATTTCACCAGTCTTTTTATGTAAACCCTTAAGTGGAATTGACTGTTTATCCCAGTTGATTTGGCCATGTGACGCCTTCCAGGTTGGGGAGCTCTCCCTTCACTCTGTTTTCTATCAGCACTCCTCAACTACTGGCATGTGGGGCCAATTTGTTCTCTCTGCAGAGAGAGAAGAAGGGATTTGGATTTAATTTGAAGCTTTGACATAAGGTTTAATTTGCTAAAAAGGGGAGCTATGCCATTATAAATCTTGGTGGAGACACTAAGGTTGTGAGAGTTGTCAGCCCAATCTGTTTTCAGCACGGTTTGAGGTATTTGTTAAAGAAACTGTATTGCTTTCCAGACCCCGCTCACCTAAATGAATTGATGCTTGATTGCAAATAGAGTTCTGTTCTTTGCTCTAATCAACTGTTTATTTTCTTTTTTGAGAGGGATAAAGGATTATAGAAAGTTTTTATATGAAATATGGGTTTACAGAAGACACAGATTAGATAATGTGCTATGATTGTGAAATTCAGGATAGGGCAGTGTTCACTTTATGTTTTCACATCTCAATAAAAATAAAGAAGAAAGAAATGCAATTAGTTGCAGTAAGTCAAACTCAAAAAAGAAATATAGGAGATTCTTAACTGAGAAAATTATTGGCCCATTGAATGGTGTTTATGTGAGAAGGTAGGCAATCTTTGCTTTTCGTTAGTATAATGTTTAATTAAGATAAACTGACATTGACCTGTAAATTTTCCTTGGGTAATTTCTTGATAAGAAATGGACAAGCCGGGCTCGGTGGCTCAGCCTGTAATCCCGCGCCTTTGGGAGGCTGAGGTGAGTGGATTGCCTGAGCCCGCGGGTTCGAGACCCACCTGGGCAGCGAGACCTCATCTCTACAATAACTCAAAAAATCAGCCGGGCATGGTAGCACACGCCTGTAGTTCCAGCTACTTGGAAGGCTGAGGTGGAAGGATCGCCGGAGCCCAGCAGGTCGAGGCTGCGGTGGCCGGGAGCAGCCACTGCACTCCAGTCTGGGCAATAGAGTGAGACTCCAACTCAAAAAAAAAAAAAAAAAAAATTAGAAAGAATTTTACATATCTCTGGAGCCAATCCTATTTAGGGCCCGGCAAACTTCTATAAAGGGCTAGATAAATATTTTAGGCTTTGTGGAACAAACGATTGCTGACACAATTACATACTCCCACCATTGTAGGGCAAAAGCAGACATGCAGAATACAAACAAATACAACTTTATTTACAAAAGCTTTTGAATCTGATGATCACTGAATGGGATTTCCATCACATAATAAATAGGAACCATGAATAGAAAGTGTTTTTCAATGCACAGGGCATATCTTTACCGTGCAATAATGTTTCTGATCTTCCTAATACACTAATAATGATTCAATTAGAAGGAAAATTGCACAAATATATCTTTTACTTGCTCCTAAAAATGGGATAATTGTGTGTGTGTGTGTGTGTGTGTGTGTGTGTGTGTGTGTGTGTGAATTGTGTTGTGCATGTGTTTAATATTAGAAAAGCAACATGGCACGGCATTTAAGACCATTGTTTCTGAAACTCACTTTTTAACTTGTATTCCAGCCTGGATATTTGTTATTTTCTATGATCTTGAACAAGATACATAAACTTTTTGTGCTTCAGTTGCCCATCTGTAAATTTGGGATAGTAATTGAACTTTCTTTTTGCATTTTTTGAGCAACAAACAATTTAAAATAAATCAGATATTTATTAGACAATGTTCATAAGACAAACAGGACCAATAGATTATAGAAAAAGATATATACAAAATAAGTTTTGTTTTAGATATTGGTTCATGTGATTATGAAAACTGAGAAGTACCACAGTCTCCTGTCTGCGAACTATAGAACCAGAAGTGCTGGTGGCATAATTCAGTTCAAGCTTGAAGGCCTGAGAACCAGGAGTCAATGATGTAATTCTCAGTCAAATTTGTAGGCCTGGGAACTGAGATGGACTTCTGGTTGGTGTAAATCCCAGAGTCCAAAGGTCTGAAAACCAGAACTTCTTACATATGAGGCCAGGAGAAGAAGAAGGATGTCTCAGATCAAGAAAAGAGAGCATATTTATCCTTCCTCTTACTTTTTGTTTTATTTAGGACCACAGTGGATAGGATGGTGCCCACCTACATTGATGAAGGCAATCTTTACTCAGTCTACTAATTCAAATGTTAATCTTGTCTGGAAACATCCTGG
Source organism: Carlito syrichta (assembly GCF_000164805.1). Lineage (NCBI taxonomy): Eukaryota > Metazoa > Chordata > Mammalia > Primates > Tarsiidae > Carlito > Carlito syrichta. Next base: position 216,956 of record NW_007260549.1, on the reverse strand, counting down.
CAGATACACCCAAAAATGTTTTCCCAGTTCTCTGGTATCTCTTAGCCCAGTCAAGTTGACATATAAAACTAACCAGCAAAATGTGCTTAGCACATCGCAGCAAAGTCAAACAAACAAAACAAAATATATCAATACATAATAACAAATATATATTTGCTTATGGTTTAAATGTTAGCAATTATAATGAACTACTATTCTTCTGTGACCATAGACCAACTTTCTATAATTTAAGAAACTCTGTTCCTTCATCACCATGTTCATTTCTTGTCTCTACAAAAGTATAACTATGCAGAAACAAATTATATCTCCCAGGAGTACTCAGTTGCAGAACACAGGAAACTCTTGAATTCCTTAAAGAAATTAAGTACCCAATGGTTACTCAATTCTACTTCTAAATCTATCTATTATTTGATAGATACTTCATGAGAAATACTTTTAAAGAAAGGATGAATATAAAATTAAAAATACAGTGGTTAGCATGTGGTAGGCATGAATAAGCCACTAATGACGACCCTTGAAATATGTCATATTCTTTCATTGCTGCATTACAGCATTGAGTTTATAACGGGAAATCATTTTAAAAAGTACTTTTGAGGATTGTAATTTATTGTAGCATTTAAGATCTAAAATCTAAGGTAACACCTAAACTTTTACAAATAAGTGTGAGTAATGTTTTTCATATGTTTAAAAGTTGATATTTTTGCTTAACCAAAAATTGAAGTCACAATAATTCAGACAAATGGGCATAAACTCACAATGTTTTAGTAAGAAGTGAATTTTTGATGTTTGAAATCAAAATCCAATTTCATTACTTTTTATACTTCAGTCATCTTTGGGTTAATTTGAGAAGAATTATGACCAGACATACATCCTTTGTGTTTTGGACAATAATTTTGCTTGGAAATGAGCACTGATGCAGTACTAAATACTGTTAAGCCTATCAACAGTGTCCTATGGGCACCAAAAATCTACTCAGAATCCCCTTAATTAATTGTAACTGTCAAAAAATTGTAAAAAGCTATCACGTCCTCAAATATGTGCTTAATTTATGTGGGTGTTGGGGATGCACAATGGCATAAGACCAGTCCTCCCAAAGCTTGATTTCTAGCTGGGAAGAAGGTAAAACAGACATTTATTCATTCATTCATCAAGCAAATACCTTTAAGTATCTGAAATGCTCTGCAGAATGGTGATCCTGCAGCAAACAAAACAGACTAAACAAACTCTGGTGCTGGCATTCTAGGGGTTTGAAAGGATAAGGAATAAAATAAAACAGTTAATACTAGATGGGATACAGTTTATAAAGAAAAACTAATCTGCGAGAGAGAGTGAGAGAGAGAGTGAGACAGAGAGAGAGAGAGAGAGAGAGAGAGAGAGAGAGAGAGAGAGAGAGAAGAGAGACACGGGCTGGGCTGAGAGTGTTCTGATTTTAAACAGGATGATCAGAAATTTGCATTTGAACAAAGACCTGAAGGAGGTAAGGAGTCAACCCAAGTAAATTTCTATGTAGAATAGAAAACAGCAAACACAAAAGTCCAAGAGCTAGGATTTGACAGGTAAATTCAAGAAAAGCAAAGAGGCCAATATAGCTAGAAGTGAGTGAAAGAAGGGAAACTTAAGTGGGAGGAGTCCCAGACAAAAAAGGACCAGATCATGCAGACAACTTGGACATTTAAGGACTTTGGCTTTTATGCAATCAAGTAGGAAGCCACTGGAGGTTGTTAAAAAGGAGAGTGGGCCGGGCACAATGGCTCAAGCCTGTAATTACACTTTGGGAGGCCGAGAAGAGAGGATTGCTTAGTCCAGGGGTTCGAGATCAGCCTGGGCAACTTGGTGAGACCTCGTCTCCACAATATATCAAAAAATTAGCCTGGTGTGATAGCACAGGCCTGTAGTTCTGGCTTCTTAGAAGGCTTAGGCAGAAGAATCTCCTGAGCCCAGCAGGTCAGGTCGAGGCTGCGGTGGACATGAGCATGCCATTGCACTCCAGCCTGGGAGACAGAGTGAGACTCTGACTCAGGAAAACAAAAAAAAAGAGAGCGTAATCTGATGATGTGATCTGACTAAGAAGTTTTGTAAGGATTATGTGGCCTATTGTGTTGCATGTAACCTTCCCTTCTTCCATCCCTCACCAACCACCTCAGGACTTGAAACACAGAGAACAGTGTGGAGATGAAAATAATGGTAGCTATAGGCCAGGATCGATGGTGAAATTCTGGATATAATTTTACACACAAACCAACAGAATTTGCTTCTGGATTTGTTCTTGAACATGAAAGAAAGTGAAGACAAAGATGATCACAACCTTGTGAGGCCAGAGCAACTGAGAAGACAATTTTTAATCTACTGAGATGGGAAAAGCAGATGGAGCGGGTTTTCAGGGGAATATCATGAAGCGTTTGAACTAGAGCGTAAGTTTAACCTCGTGTTTGGTATCAAAGTGAAGATATCAAGTAGACAATGCATATATTCCAGGAGGCTGAAATTTAAATTAAAACCATTCAGCATGATTGTGTGGCTTTCTTCTAATGATGTTAATATGCATGGATATGAGTGTTCTGGTTATTGATTGGTACTTAGCAAGAGATTTCAATATCTAATGACTTAAAACTACAACAATCATTTATTTTGCTCAAGGACCCGAAATTTTTAGCAGGGATCAGAAACGTGTTTATCTGTGCTTTATAAAACATCATATATAGTGTGTGTATATATATATATAATATATATATATATATATATAACATATATATAATATAATATATATAATATATATAGCATATAGTAACATTACTATGAATGGTATACATATACATATATACATATGTAAATATGTAAATATAAATATATATATGAGAGGTACAGCGTGTTGCCACTGCTTTATGGAACACATTTTCTTGCAAATGAAAAAGAAAGGGGGGCTATGAGAGAAATCAGACAGATAAGAAGAGCACTTGCAGAATCTTGTGACAGGAAGGAGGGCAGCACACAGAAGGAACTGAAATGGGGCCAGTAAGCTGAGAGCAAGAGGCAATGGAGACCATATTTCTAGAAAAAAGCCAGAGCAGTTGGCAGGGTGCATACTCTTCAGGGTCTTGAAGGGCAAATTAAGTGTTTATGTATATCTTTAGAGCAACAGGAAATAATTGACATGTCTTAATTAATGAGTTGATAAAATAATATTTGTGTTCCGCTAATATTTGTGAACAACTTCATGGAACAAAAGAAAAAAATGGAAATGTAGGAATAGCAATGATCACTGAGAAAAGTTTAGCAAAAAAAAAATAAAGCAAGCAATGTCGCTATTAAGAATTAGTTATATAGGGCAACCCCTTCGGGTCCCCTTCCACTATGGGAGACTTTCTGTCCTCTCAATAAATCCTGTTTTCTAAAAATAAAAAAAAAGAGGTAGTTGTATCCTATATATCCTACTTAATTATATCTTAGTTATAGATGGAAATTTACCAATAATGTGTAAAAAAAATTGAAATTTGATGTTTTCTCTGGAATTTGGAATACTTCACTATGTGTATAATGCTGAAGCACCAAGGTGTTCGGTGACAATAAAAACAGTCATTAGTGCCAGTTATAGAAGAATTTGCTGAGGGAGAATACCTGTATAGAAAAATGTGTGGACAATACATAGGTGTGGCATACTTTTAGAGTTTCCAAGCATGTTTCTCTACACATTAGGACAAAGGTGTTGGAACCCAAGAAAAGCAAATTCATCAACCACTGTAACTAAGAAAATAAAGGCAAAAATTAAAAGAACAAAACAAAAAAGGCTCACACAAAGGTAGAGCACGCATGTTAGTCACAGTGAGTTGCGAATATTTGACCTTGGGTATAAATAAAAATAGCATTTAACATTTATTGCATGTTTTCTCTGTGCTAAGTACAAATTTAAAAATTTACATGAATTTGGTTATATATTTATCCCAGCAACCCTATGCAGTAGAAACTATTATATTCTCTTTTTTACATATGAAGAAACTGAGAAATGTTAATTTCGTTTCCCCAAAGTCACACAGATAGTAGTAGTTAAGTTCTAGATTCAGGAATTAAGCCAGGGTAGTCTAACTCTCCAGTACCACGTTGTAATTATGTTTACTAGATGAGGCATACCACTGTGGCACGGACACTTACTCACACAAGATGGATTTGCTGCTCACCTACTTTGTCCAAGCCCTGCCAGTGGGGACGGAACTACAGTGTTCTAAAGCAGAAAGTCCTTTTCTCATGAATCTTGCCTTGGGTTCTTCATTTTAAGTCTTGTAGATTTCAGTTATTTACCTTTAGTTGTTTTGCTACAAGGCTGTGAATTGTGGTAACACTGTGATTTTAATTTAAGTAGCATGTATTAGTGTCTTTAAAAGTGTTTCTCTCTCTATATATATATGCTGCTTGATAATGCAATTGACTGAGAAAGGTTGTGGTGTTTTGTCTTGTTAGCCTGCATTAATATATATCCCTTACTTTTCCAGACTCTAGAGCAACATTAAATTAATTTAAAGGGTGTTTCAGTTTGTTCAGTTTCTCTGAAAGTCTCTTCATGCTATTAATAATAATAATTACACTTTCTTAGCTCTCTGATCAGCTAGTATATTTCACCAGTTGTTCAAACTGGGCAAATGGGATGAAGTAGAAATCTTAGTTACATTTATATTACCTAAAGTCCTGCTATAAAACAAGGTTCCTTTCCATTCTTTTAGCGTATATTGTGTGTGAAATCATGCCCTGCATGTACATTTGCTATAGAACATATCTTTTAAAAAATGAGAAACTGCAATCCAGTGACCTTATCTTGTATGCTGATATTGTTATCATAGGCTGTCAGTCTATTTCCAATATTTTAAGCATTTAAAACATTTTAGTGCAAAGAAGAGTTGCATAGAATACAGTTTTATACTATAGGAGCATGTTCTAAGAGCCCTTCAATATTTAGTGCAAAATACAATAACCTCTAAGAGTGAGGAACAGAAAGAGAACTGACACATATTTAATATTAGGCTGGTATTGAGATAGACTCTTCCTCTAATATTAAAAAAAGATGAAGTGCATTTTCTACATAGACATGATAATGCAAAAATTAAGTTGCTTTTTATTGTAGCCACAATGCATAGAGATATGCAATGATTTAAAATAAATGTTCTGTCTTTATTGCAAAATGATGCTCATGATACTCCTTTTGCATACCTTTGTCAAGGATAGTCTTTAAATATTTCTTTCTGAGAGTTGTGATATATCCTGGTGACCCTTCCTTTTTTTTCCCAAACAGTTCCATGTAGTATCAATGTTCAGTTTGGTTTATGACTGTTGTCCATGACTATTAAACTTCAAAAATAACTATTTTCTATTTGAGGGGGTAACATAAGACTTAAAACCCTTTGTTCATTCAAGGTATATTTATTAAACACCAGATAAATGTCAGACATTCACCTCCCCACATGTTCACAGTTTATCAGTGAGCAAAACAGACATAATCCCTGTCCTCAAGGGGTTTACACTCTAGTAAAATAAACAAAAAATTAATATACAATATGTTAGATAATAAAACTACAAAATGTGGTAAAAAATAAAATTAAGGGTATAGAGAGACAGAGACAGAAGGGTAATATTTTACATACTGATTTTTATGAAATCATATTAGATATGGTGACATTTAGGAGTCTTGAAGTATATAATATGGATATGGTTAGGAAGATTTTTTTAAGTCAAGGAAATCAACATAGTCATGTCTTATACATTTTTTCTTAGCAATAATAATAACATTTAATTAGGTTTTTTTTTTGAGTTGGAGTCTCACTCTGTCGCCCAGACTGGAGTGCAGTGGCCGCTCCCGGCCACCGCAGCCTCGACCTGCTGGGCTCCAGTGATCCTTCTGCCTCAGCCTTCCATGTAGCTGGAAATACAGGTGCGTGCTACCACACCCGGCTAATTTTTTGATTTATTGTAGACATGAGGTCTCGCCAAGTTGCCCAGGCGGGTCTTGAACCCGCGGGCTCAGGCAATCCACTCACGAGATTATAGGCTGAGCCACCGAGCCCGGCTCACAGCTTTTAAAGGAGTGAGTTTTTGACCTGTTAGACGATGTTAGTTCATATATCTCATAAATGCTATTTAATTTATAGATTTGAGATCCTTGCAATCATCAAAATCCTGAAGAACCATTATAGGCTTCTCTGTTAACTTAGAAACAAGGTTTGTACAGTAAAAAATTTTCAAATAATAAAATATATAAAAGTAGATGCTGAATAAAAATGAACTGCTTTGATCATGTCCCTAAACACTCAAAATATTATATTAGTTTTATTCATAGCTAATCCGGGGATTCTTAAATTCTCTTATGCGTTCTGAAATAAGTTTCTAGATAAAACAGTATATATTTTATAATTGGAGATAATAGATGGCTTTACAAAGACCTATTTAAAGTTGGTACAGTATTTATCAGAATAAAAGATGTAGATTTTTTTCCCTTGAGCCATTTAAAAATGAGGTTAAATGTTCTAAAATAAGTTAGATTATTTTTATTTTACAATTGCATCAGGGTTATGTGTGCATTGATAGCAAATAAAATAGTACAGAAGCGTTTCTAATGAAAAGCAGTATCACTCAATTCATTTTTTCCGATTCCTATCACCAGAGAAAAGTTTTCTGATCATTTCTGTTTAATTATTTTGTAGGTTATGTTTTAAACTCTGGGTATGTGCATATCTTCATTTCTTAATTTTCCAACTGAAGACAATGTTTGTTCACTTAAATAAAAAATATATGATTTATTTAATTCTATCTCATCTTCCCTTCTACCTTATCTATTTACTTATCTATTTAATTATTTATTTATTTATTGTACAGAAACCTCTGTCTGATTATGTTGGAACTCCTGGCCTCAGGCAGTGCTCCCACCTGGTCCTACAAAACACTGGGATTATAAGGCATGCCACTACGCCAGACCTTCTCTCAGTGTTTGACAGTTTTATCATTACTTTGAATTCTTCCATCCATTATCTTTGCAACTTTGAAGAGTATACATACACTTTTACTTATTAAGCCATCAACTTTAGTCAGTATTTTTTACTGCCCTGCCCCTCACCTTTTTTTCCTTCATTCTTCTTTTTATTTTTAACTTATCAAACTGGTTAATAATCATATTCTCTTCTTCACACACAAGTAACTTTTGCAGGTTTTATCCATAGGTTGATTTTTAAAGTTGGAAATCATGTACATTTTTTGCATTATTGTGACCACAAAAATATTGTTCAATCCTAGAGCAAATAGAATTCTTATATAGCAAATAGAATTTTTATCGCCTAAAAGTCTAGTGTCATGATGTCTGGGACTCTTAAAGAAAAATATTTCCAGTATTGAGGGCAACTGAATTCTTATTTCTTACACTTCATCCAAGTGCTAAAAATCATGGTTCATTTTGTTTGATTTTAGTTGGAGCATATTGTTTTGTGCATCTTTTTATTTTCTTTAAAACTTTAATGTCACTTTCTCTGTGAATTTACCAGATCTCAAGATTTCCATCCTCTCACACACCCATTTCCCCCAGAAAACCTCTTCCCTGAGTCCCTCTACCTATGTGTTCTAATGTAGACCAACTCGTTTTTATGCCTGCTGTATGGTCATCAGCCCACACTTGCAATTAAGAATCGCTTTTGCTATATCATTTTTCCTTTATATCCAATATCTTCTTTTTATTTTGTAGGCATTAAATTAATTTTTTTCCAGGAAGTTATATGAAAAGACCTTTCTAGAAAATGATATACAGAAGGTAAATATTTGAAGACATTGTCTGTTTGAAAATGTCCTTATTTGGGCCTCACATTTGAGTGCTGGCTTGTCATGACACAGAGCTCTAAATCAAAATTATGTGGGCTTTTTTGTTTGTTTGTTTCTGCAGTGCTTTATTCTTCTACAATCTAGTATTGATGAGAAGAATGTCTTAAGTCAGTTTTATTTGCATATCACAAGCTGTTTTATTTCTTTGGAGGCTTGCAGCATCTTTATCCTTGGTGTCTGTCTGTTCTACATATTGGAACATACTTCTTCCTCCTCCTATTTTAAAAATATAATATTTTAAATATCTAATTACCTAAGCATACTTGTTTTGTTCTCTAATTTTTTTATTTTATATAAGATCATAAATTATGTTATATTGGCATAATATTACCTCAATTTTTGTTTATGGGACAGATTTATTTTTTGCTGTTTATAACTTTCTATTTGTTGAAGTACCTGTTCTCTTTCCCTACTCTCAACTTTTCCTGTTTATCTTTTTATTACTCTTCTATGCTATTGATTTTTTTTCCACACATCTGATGATCCCTATTTGCCTGTTCATATTTAAGAATGCAGGGTTGGTTAGATGATGCCGGGGCCACGGGGCTGCCTTGAGTGTTCCGAGAGAGAGCAGCCAGAGATTAAGAAAGACACAGACACAAAGACATAAAGAAAAACCGGGGCCAGGTGGGACACTTTCCTCTAATGGAGGAAAAGTGACCCCAAATTAGCTCAGCATGTTTATTTTATAATCAAGCACAAAGGAAGTTGGAAGGGATTCAAGGTCTGTGAGGGAGCTATGGTGGAATTTTGTTGCTACCTAAAAGGCGAGCTGTTCCACAGTTACCTTGTTGTAGCTAAGGCTTTTCTGTACTATGCGTACCCGGATGTGTGGGCATCTGAGACACCTTTTCGTGTAGCAGGCTGCAGTCCCTGCTTTTGGCTAGGGTGCAGAGCTACCAAGCAAGACCTTGCCTACGAGCTTGGGGCCATTAAGAGAGACCTTGCCTTCGCTTGGGGCCGTTACTCAAGGCCTGCTACAGTGGCAGTGCTAATCAGCTCCCCACATCACATCCGCTCCCGACAAGATGATGTGAGTTTCTTTGACCAGTTTACAAATATGTCTATGTATGGTCTGCCCTTGGTTGGGCAGTAGGCCGTGTGCCTATGAGTGAGGCAGGTCAACTGTCAAGCTTTGTTACAGATCTAACAAGCAAGGTGCTGGGTGTATGGCTACATGTCAAATGTCAGGGTGTTGAGAATTTTATTCAGGAGTTCAATATCCACACTAGTCTTGTTGTTTCTCTTCCTGCAAACTAAATATGCTTTCTTTAGTAAATAACCCCTTGTTATTTTCCCCCCAGCCCGGGTTGGTCTGCCTGAGCTCTGCATGAAGACTGACTGTGCAGCTTGGCACAACCATCTCAAATACTGACCCTAAAGAAATCATTTTCTTTCAACCCTACTTCTTCCACTGTATCGCCATGAAATCTCTTCCTCTAAGTCCAAAGCCACTTGCATGGTCTGATGGGAAGATTGGCTCTCATTTCCCAGAGAAACCTCTTTGTAGCAAATTCTGCACTGTTCATTGATTTACACACTTGTGTCCATGTTCAGTCTTCCAAAACCTCATTAAAAATCTGTTATAATGTAGGTGACCACTCAGTCTCTTAAGTTCTCTGTGCTTATTCATTTTATATGTGTGCCTTATTTTCATCTAGATCTTGGGAGTAAAATGAAAATGAAGCTCTTTTTTCCAGCACACCATCTCAAATTGAAAGTCAAGAAGAGATATGCAAATACTGAGTTTCTAATAGCTCATCATCTTGAAACAGCTAAATATTGATGACACACATTTAAAATTAACAGCAGCAAGGCGTTTACCTCATTTTCCTTGGAGAATTATAACAAGTTATCTTAAAGTGCTTACAAACACGATGGTAAGTTTTAAGAGAGAGCTAACAAATATAAATTCCCTTTTGAGGTTTCTTTTTGTTTTTGTTTGTTTTCATTTCAAGGCTGAGACATGTCCATAACAACCACTGACTGGATATGATATGTGAAATTCAAAGACTGAGTCATGTTTCAGGATTAGAATCTCAGGATCATAAAAATGAACTGAATGAGAGTGTGTTTGTGTGTCTGTGTTTCTCTTTTCTTTTGAAAACTAATGATTCTATGTTTCATTGCCTAGGTCTATCCAGGATTATGGGATATCTGAAAAAGAGTGTTTTATTGTTTTACAGGAAGCTTTTTATCTGACTCATCAGTACATGGCTTGTTACTTATCAGTTCTGTAATCCTGGGATATTTTTCCTCCAGAATTTATAATGTGATAGCTCTTATTCCTATAGGGGAAGGAAAAGTGCAGCTTGATGTGGTGTTTCTGTGCCTTTGAATATTACTTCGATTCTGTTTTTACATTGTAGTGAAATGGGCTATTACTTTTTATTTCACATTCATTTGGTACACAGGTATTAATTTAATTGTTCCTTTATAGAAAGCATGTTTGAAATCAATTAAAAAGTTACTGATTCGACTTGTTCCTGGTAGTTGCCTATAACTGACATTTTACTATAATCATAAATAAATTGTGAATGATATAATGTATTATATTGTTGTATAATTAAGCTATAAAATCATTCTTATCTTAGTAGCAATAATATGACCTATAATAAAAGCTACATTTTTCTTTCAAAGAACTTAGACATATGCCAAATTCCATGATGATTCTCTGATTTTAACTAGTTAAATGTATAGCAGAAGTCATCGACCTCTGTTTCGTAAAAAGTCTCAGAATTGTAATATCACAAAGTAATACTTGTACAAAGTGACTTTTTAATAAAAAGGCTATTAAAAATTCAGAGGAAATAAAATCACAATATTTATAAAGATTTATTTTCTCTGGACATTATACTTGTAAACAACCTCCATTATTGAGGGAGTCAGCAATTTGCGGCTTGCCTTTGCAGAAGTAGAGTGGGGATGGAAATCTAGGACTTATACATTCATGGGACATACTATGATGCAAGCTAGAGAGGAAATTTGTGACTTCAAATGGGGTGTCTATATTCAGTTATTGTGGAAATATGGTCATTATCCTGCTTTATAGCAATAACTTAAGGTTTCACCAGTTTTTTCAATTGCATTTCACTTAGAATTTATGTCAAAAGTCAAAGGTCATGATTTGTAGCTATTAATCTTTCCTCTCTGGAAAAACAATTCAACTGTGTTTAGCTGGGAGAGCAGCTTCAAGCTGTTGACTGAACAGTACTGAAGTTAAGAATGCTGCAGTTTATGTAACCAATCTCTCTTATTTAAATTCTAGTGACAGATCTTTTCATTTTGTTTACCACCACATAACAATGCAAACATGTCATGATGCAGCCCTGGACACGCTGTGTGGTCATTGAAAGGGGCATTGTCTAAATTGATTTTTTTGGTCTAAGTCTCTAAAAACTTATTAAAAGCATTTTATTGTTATGTGCAGCTATTAGAGAATGAAAATAAGCTTTTTATTTACATAAGGATGAGAGTCAGGCACTCTGTCTTCTTGATTATTGGTTGTTTGGTTAATCAGAAAAGCTGTTTTATTATAGTATTTTTGTAGACAGCAGTTGAGGAGAAAAACTGCAAATGGTGTGATGGTGAAATGTTTTACTGGAAATTGAAATTCCAATTTTAAAATTAGAAGGGCATTTTATGTGTGTGTCATACTAGAATAATTAGGTTTCTCCTGCAGATTAGTGTGTAAACTTTTAGCAAAAGTGTTCTCATGCTATATTTTGGTAACACAAATGTTATTACAAAAGCACAGAAGAGTTTTGGACTTTTCTGGATAATTATGAGTAAGTGATCATTTTATAATGAAATCATCCTCAGCTTGTGACTCTCAACTGATTTTTCCATCTGGTGTTTGTCATATAAAGACGTCCCGTCAACAGTATTAAGCAGCCTGAAAAATATCCACCAAACTTCTGTATTTACAGAGGCTCGTCCTTCAATATGATGCCTCCAGATTTCCCTTCTCTCTCTCTCTTTCTCTCTCCATCTCCCCAATTGTTTCTCTTAGGAGGGCATAAAGAGCATTACATTTTTATTCCCAATTCTCCTAAAAATGCTAAATTAGTATAATCATTTTCTATCCATTTTTTTATTTGCTTACACAGAAAATACAAGGACCATGTTAAACAAATTAATTCCTGGGTAACACTGAGATCTGTTAAAAACAGAGGTGATAAACATAGGAACTTTCTTTCTTAATGACAATTTCTAAACTATCCTCTGATAATAATCCTCATTGGAAAAAAAATAAGATATAATTGAATTAAATGCTCAAAATATGTTCTGTCAGAAGTTTTGCTGTGCTACATACTTTCAGTGTTGGGCCTTTTTGTCCTCAGATGCATCCAGCCTGATTCTTTGTCCTGCTGTTTTGTTTACTGCAGAATGGGTTTGTCAGGTTGGTGACTGTGGGATAGGTTTTGCCAGTGGGGGCACTGCAGAGAGGGCGGGGGGCATGAGAGGGAAAAGTGGAATGTTTTCCACTTTTCTGCTTCTTAGTAGTATCTCCAGCAGTCGCACCTTTCTTCTGTGCCTCATTCCCTGCTAGAAGAGCCCAGCATGGTTCCAGCTTCTTCCATGTGAACATGACTTTGGCTCTAATAGCCTACCTGGCTCATTGTGTCTTAAGTGTAGGTATGGTAGACACACTTTCAGTTGTTACTAATGTCTAGGTTGCCTCATTGTACCTTAATTGTCTCTGTAGCCTCTTTCAAATTTTGTTTTAACCAATTACCTGTCTTAAAATTATCTTTGTTTTAGGTACTCAGAATGCTTTGTGCTTTTTGGTTGCATCCTGATAGATACAGGAGTACACTTGGTGTATTTCCAGATAATGTCAAAGAAAGGCAGGAAAAGAAGGGTCAAGTAACCTTGTTCTAAATGCTGTAAGATTGCATGCCTTTAATTTTAGTAGAGAGCTGGCAGTACTAAGGATAAATTAGTAAGATGTATAGTATATTGGATAGTAATATATGTAATAGAGAAAAAACAAAGCAAGGGAAGTGAATAGGAAGTGAGGTTTTTTGGAAAAAATGATCATTGTAAAATTTGATTAAACAAGAATCTGTCTCATAAAATTATGTCTCTTGAACTGTGTCACTCCAGCACTTGGATGGTGTCTGGCACAAATAAATTTATAAAACCTATTAACTGAAAATATGAATGTAGAGAAATAAATAATATGTATGGATTGGAGTAGTTAGCAGTGATTGTATGGAAGAAAAGTGATTTCATTTAGTTTCTGAGGCACAAAGAGGATTTGGAAAACATTACTTCTGAGTAAGTGCTCCTAATTAAATCAATACTGTTCTCTATTTTATATCTTTTTTTTTTTTTGAGTTGGAGTCTCACTCTGTCACTCAGACTGGAGTGCAGTGGCCGCTCCCAGTCACTGCAGCCTCGACCTGCTGGGCTCCGGCGATCAGGCGCCCGTTACCATGCCCAGCTAATTTTTTGATTTATTGTTGAGATGAGGTCTCACCAAGTTGCCCAGGTGGGTCTTGAATCCATGGGCTCAGGCAATCCACTCACCTTGGCCTCCCAAAGCACTAGGATTACAGGCTGAGCCACCAAGCCGAGCTTCTCTTTTATGCCTTATAGAATGTTGGTGAAGATAACATTAGTGATGAACTGCATGCCTTACCTTATTAGAACATCATGTAGAAGCTAATAATTTATTTGTAAGTTGAATATATGTGTGTGTGTATGTGTAATGCAAAAGTAAAGAGGAAATAAAAATTTCCCATTACATATTAATTCTTCTAAATTAAATTCCACCATTTCAATTACATTTACCTTATTTTAAATTTTGCTTTATAGAAAGGTATCTTTTAGACATCCATCTGTTACAATAAACTATCAGGTACTTTTTAATTCATTTGTTTCTGTTGGAATTTCATTTTTATTTACTAATTCAGCAGATATCTGTTGAGTGCTACAATGGGCTGAAGAATATGGTAGATTCCGAAGACATAACAATGAGATAAAAATGTCTCCTTTATGGGCTTACATTCTAGTAGAAGAAATAGAAAAAGTAGAATAAATATGTACAATGTCTGATATGCTAAATATTAACAGGCAATAGGGAAAAGAAATAAAGCAGAAAAGTTACATAAAAGTGCTTCTATGTGTGTTAAAATTTTAGATTGGTCAAAGGCAAGCACATGAAGAAGGAAACATTTAAATAAAAATGTGGTTGAGGATAGAGATTCTGGAAGCAAAACCTCAATTCCTCAACCAACTAATCTTTGACAAAACCTCCACCAACAACCACTGGTGAGAGGAGACCCTATTCAGTAAATGGTGCTGGGAAAACTGGCTGACCACATGCAGAAGATTGAAACAGGACCCCTACCTATCACCATACACAAAAGTCAACTCTAAATGGATCAAAGACCTAAATGTAAAACCTCAAACTATAAGAACCTTAGAAAATGCAGGAGAACCTTTATGGAAATTGGAACTGGCAACCAATTCCTGATCAAAATCCCAAGTGCCCATGCTGTAAGAGATAAGATTGACAAGTGGGACCTCATTAAACTGAAAAACTTCTGGAAAGCAAAAGAAACCATCAAGAGAACAGGGAGACAGCCCACAGAATGGGGAAAAAAAAATTGCCGAGTGTATATCTGACAAAAGCTTAACATCCAGGATCTATAGGAACTCAAACATGCCAAAAGGAAAAAAATCAAATGACCCCATTAAAAAGTGGGCAAAAGACTGAAGAGACACTTCTCAAAAGAAGATATATGGGCAGCCAACAGACACATGAAAAGAAATAAAGTGCTCAGCCTCAATAATCATCAGGGAAATGCAAACCCAAATCACATTGAGATACCACCTAACCCTAGTAAGAATGGCCATGATTAATAAAACAACAACAGATACTGGCAAGGATGCAGAGAAAAAGGAATGCTTCTACACTGTTTGTGGGAATACAAACTAGTTCAACCTCTATGGAAAACAGTGCAGTGATTTCTAAAAGAACTAGAAATTGACTTTCCTTATGATTCAGCAATCCCCCTACTGGGAATACACCCTGAGAAACTCGAATCATTCTACAAAAAAAGATACCTGCACATGCATTTTTATTGCAGCACTATTCACAATAGCAAAAACATGGAACTAACTATGCTGCCTATTGAAACTGGACCAGATTTTAAAAATTGTGGTTACATATATGATGGAATATTATATAGCCAGAAATAAGGACAAACATGTTGACTTCTCAGCAACTTGTCTGGATTTAGAGTCAATAATACTCAATGATCTATCACAGAACAAAAAAGCAGAGTACCACGTGTTCTCACTCATACGTGGACCCTGGACATTTACCATAATACTGTAATAAAGCGATTAGCAGTAGCGAGATATTGCCCGGGGTGGGAAGGTGAACACAATATCAATAAGGGTACTTGATCTCAAACCAGGCAAAGTGGGGACCAAAGGGAGACCCAAACTTTACCTGTATGGTATCCACTTGAATACCTAATTCTGAATTGTATCACGCATCATTAAAATAAAATATATATCAAAATTAATGTGATAGAAGCAAAAGTGATAATATATACATATACTGAGAGAAGAGCATTTCAGGTAGAAGAAACAGCAACTACAAAATCTTAGTGGTAGGAAACACTGCGGAAGTGAGTCAGTGTCTAGGATTACTACTCTGCTGTGGGAAACATTTGAGCTTATATGTATTTTACTTTATTTTTTACTTTATTTGAGTCTGGTCCTGGGGTCAGGTGACCCATATATCTCAGTGTCTCGAGTATTTGGGATTACAGGCATGTGTCACCATTCCTGCCTAATTTTTTCAAATGTTTTATTTTTTATAGAGATGAGGTCTTACTGTGTTGCTGGTCTTGAACTCCTGGGCTCAAGCAATCCTCTCCCCTCAGCCTCCTATAGTGCTGGAATTATAGGCATGAGCCACTGTGCCTGGTTGAGTTTACTGCTGTTGCTATTGTTTTGTATTGTACCTTTGTTTCTATAAAATCATAAAAAGTTAATATCCTCATGAAAATTTTCAAAACAAACCATTTCTCTAATGAGTTTGACATTCCTTACCTTGATTTTTTTTAATAGATTACTTTCCAAGTAATTTTTGGTTTTTGAGAAACAATTTGCAAGGTAGACAAGAACTTTGCATTGATTTTATAGTTATGAATGTTTATTCCAATGAGAAGAAAGCAAAAATTGCATATTAATATACATGGATATATGAATTATAAAACAAGGCTGTTTTATAGAAGTACATATATATATATATATAGAGAGAGAGAGAGACAGATAGGTAGGTAGATAGATAGATAGATAGATAGATAGATAGATAGATAGATAGATAGATAGATACACAGACATACGAGGGCAACCAGCTCCCCAAAATGGAACTATCTTTTGGAGGGCAGGCTCCTTGTAATACAGGCTTTCTCTGTGAGGTAAGTGTTTTGAGAGAGCACCAGCATGAGTGTATCAGCTAGCGTTGTTGTGAGAGAATGCATTTGGCTTCAGTGAAATTTATTTTTGGAGATTCTTTCAACACGTTTGCTCATTTCATGATGATGATTTATGAGTGCACCTGCTCACACTGCACTGAGTGTTCAGCAGTTTTTCACCAAAACGAACATGACCCCCATGTCCCACCCTCCTTATTCACCTGATCTCACCCCCAACCACTTTTTTTTTGTTTCCCTAGTTGAAAAAAATCCATACAGTGAAGCATTTTACCCATTGGAAGGGGTGAAACAAAAAATGGCAGGACTAAAAGTTATCAAAATTGACATGTTCAAAAACTTTTGAGTCATTTAGCAAGAATCTCAATAAGTTTCTTGCATCAAACAGAGAGTACTTTAGGGGTCACTGAAATTTAAATGTGTAAGAATAAATACACTTTTTAAATAAATAAATTATGGGTTTGTTTAGGTCTCTCCTTGTATATGTATATATGCGTTATTTGAATATAAGTACCTTATCTTTGTACTAAATGTATCTTTCCTATGTATAATATTGAGGTTAAGATATGATGGTCTAAAAGGTGTGTTAAAAGAAAAGTCTTAGATAAATTAAATTTAACAGAATTTAATTGAGCAAAAAAGAATTCATGAATCAGGAAGCCTTCAACCAGAATAAGTTCAGAAACATCCTGGCACTTATGTGTGATCGAAGAACATTTATGAACAGAAAAAGAAAGTGACTTACAGAAAATGAAAGTAAGATACAGAAACAGCTGGATTGATTACAGCTTGGCATTTGCTTTTTTAAAAAATGACTTGAAGAGTTGGCTGCCTTTGGCCAAAACTTGGTGATTGGTATAAGAGTAGCTTACAATCTGTTTGCACATCCCGTTAGGTTGCAGTTCACTACGCAGGGAGAAACCTTTAGGCTCAACTTAAAATATATAAGGAAATAGCTTTAGGCTAAACTTAACAGGTTCATACAAGGTCAAATGCTGAAGAGAAGAGAGGATGAGAAAGATATTTGTTCAGTTTTCTAATGTTAATAGAAAAATAGAGTGTCAGATACATCAAGAGTCAAACTTGGATTTTGTAATTTCCACAAGAATGAAAATATTGTTGTAGACAAAGATTAGGAATCAGGATCAAGATGGAGCTGGAAGGGGTGATATGCTTATTTTACCCAAGATATCATCTCCAGGGAGCAATTAAGCAAGGCTTATACCTCCTCTTCAGACTTTCCAACTGGTGCATATCCCATCTAATCAATGAGTTCAGAAAAGAAGAATTAAAATAAAACCAAATTCCAAAAAACTGATTACTCAGAGTGAGAGTAAAAATGCCTATGTGGAAAATATTTAAAATCAAACCCTCAAAAAACAAAGCCTCTGAATTTCCAAGAAATGCTATGAATGTTGGCAGAGCAAACACAGGCACACCCCTCATCTCTGAACTAACATATATGAGGTGTTAATGACCCACAGATTAGCATCCACACTTGCCTTTAGCATAAAGAGTGATTCAAAGGGGAGCCAGTTCCAAATACTTTAGCCAATCAGGAAGTCTAGGGATTATCACTGAATGACACAAATTTAAAAGCAGCAATCTGATACACTTTGGGAAAAAAAAATACTGCCGAAGAACTTCATAAGTAGTCAGGTTTCATTTAGTTTTCCTTCTGAAATTTAGCAAGTGCTTATAAAAGAAACTCCTGTCGATTCTGTGCCTATATTGAAGCATGTCTGGTAATGTTGCAAGAGGTATTTTCACTATAAACTCCTGCTTTTTTCTCCTAAAATCTTGGGCCTAGAAATTTCCATGTCTGGTTTCATTCTTAATGGAAACTCCCTGGAAAAATGTGAAATATTCACTGATATAATAAGTATTTGGGGGATTTGGGGTGGGAACAAGGAGGTCTAGTCCTACTGTCCCTACAAAAAAATACATGCGATTTTTATTCTCTTTATTGCTGAAAAATAACATAATGAACCACTTCAAAGTTCTCCACCAGGTTAGACCTCCAGGGAAAAAGGGATGCAGCAGCAATACAGCTTAACAATATAAGAGGAGTAATTGATTTAGTTGGCACACACAAAAAACATAATATTAAGGAGTAGGAGGTGATGGTATCTCAACAAGACAGAATTGAGACTGAGCAGGGAAATCTGTCTTCCATTTTTGTCACCTCAGAATGCAAAACCAAATTGGAGTGACTTCACAGAAGAACAACAACATGATTAGGGAACCAAGGCTTGATTTATGTGGAGAGATTAAAAGAGCACCAAGTAATGTATATTTTGGCTAAGTGATTGCTAAGAGGAGCATGATAATAGTCTGCAAATATGTGAAAGATGGAAATGCCTCAGGAGAGGAAGAATCTTTTGGCAGGATGTAAATGGACAGCACAAAGGAAGAAGAGGAAAGAATTTGAGTTAAACATGAGAAGAGAAGGGGAAAAATGCTCACCGTGAGAACTGATCACATCCTTAGAAAGACAGCAAGCATCCCCACACTTGAGACATTTGAAACATCCAAATAAAACCCCAGGAGACCTACTGAAAGAACAATTCTTTGCTGGTGTGCTACTATGAAATCAGTGATCCCTTGGGTCAAAGAAAGAAAAAAAGAAAAGATGAGGGAGCAGGGTTAATTGTGCTTTGTTTTCTTTTTTTGAAAAAAAGAAAAAAAAAAAGAAAACCATTTCTTAGTTTAATTGAAATGAATAAATTAAACAAAACAAAACAAAAACTTTTAAGTAACTGAGGGGGGAAAAATCTCGATTAGATTTTGGAGATTGACCAAAATATTAGAATCAACTCCTAAGGTCATCTTGCCCTTATGTGATGACATCATTTAAAGGATGTAGGTAATTATACCTCAGCTTTGCTGCCCACACTGACTACACTTCCTAACCTCAAGGTTAAGTCTGTTTGATGGGGGGAGGGTGAAAGGGTTACAGCATATGCCACTTTTAAAATATGTTGGAATTTTTATTTAAACGTCTCTCATCCAGCCATAACATAAAATCACTTTTGAAGCAGTTGAAGTCTATAATAGCCTGGAGTGATGCTGCATCAACCTTTGTAATTGTAGAGTAAACAATATTGATTTGGAGAAATGAAGAGAAGAGGTGTTTTAGTTCTCATGCACCCCTCCTCTGCCTCCCCTAGACACTTCAACACACACAGATGCCAACACGTTAGTTTCCAAGAAGACCATTGTCCCTGGGAAGAAATAAAGGGAATCTTCTGCACAATTAAAAGGAAAGATGAGAGACAGAGGGTGAAAGGAGAATTTTATCTCCCTCTGCCCTCCCTCCCTTCTCATTTTTGCTGTTACCCAATAGGAAAGCTCTTTACCTCTAGCAGAAAGGTCAAGTGCACAGGCTCCTGCACAGTCAGTGCTCTGTGGATTGACCAAGTGCTCTAGCTGCCATCCTCCTGAGACTGAGCACATCTGTTTGGAGATGTTTTCAGTCTTCTCTGACCTGGGGCATGGGAACCTCAGAACATTTCCTAACCCAGGTCTCATTAGCTTGATACAATTAGATTACTGAAGAATGCAGTTGATGAAAGGCACATATTATTTATAATTTCCATTAGCAGTAAAAATTGCTCCAGACTAAAATTTCATAAGGCCATCTCATGTCATTTGTCACACAATTAATCTCACTGAAGGGGTGGGGGACAGCATAAAAGAGTCATAGGAAATATTTGCATGCTAACTAATTGTTTTTTTTTCAAGTTTTCTCTCTTTTAGACAGAAACTTACCCTTAAGCTGTGTGTGTGTGTGTGTGTGTGTGTGTGTGTGTGTGTGTGTGTGTGTATCTGTGTTGGGGGGGAGACTCATTTTGGTTACTGCTGCATGCCATTTTTGGCAAATAACTATAATAAAACATAGTAAAATATTATTTTCAACTTATGAGTATTTTTCAGAATAAGTTCATAAATAAGTGAGTATTAGGTTGAGATTTACAAAGTATAGAGTTTAATATGTCATTAACAACACTTTCAAGCCACACTGATTGAAGTAGGAGGCAATTTGTGGGATGCTAGGAGTCCTGGATTGAGTGTGAGGAGATAGTTTCCAGTGCCTTCTCTGTCAGATGCTTATGTTCAATTCTTGTAAAAGACACACAAAGAAAACCCTCTCCATGACTCAGTTTTCCCACTTGTATATTCTGGTGGTTATAGCAAATGAATACTAAGAGTCTGGATAGAATTAAAAGTCATTTAATTAATTGGTTAATGGTTAAATGAGATAGAATATAGCTTGTTATTTGAAAACATTATATAAATATATTTATGCACACACATATATATGTATATGAGGGAGTGACAGACTACTATATTTCAAAGTGGAATCAGATTCTTTTTAAAGAAAATAGAGATAATTGAGTTGATTATTTTCAATATGTGCAGCAAAAAAGAAGAAGATTGAATGGACAAAATTAATTTTCATACAGCTGCTTTCTTACCTTCTTTACTGTCACTGAATATTTATGGGAAGATTAGCTATTAAAGGATTCTTAGTAGGATAAGAAAGTGGAAAAAATAAGAATACTCTTTTTTTTTGTTGAAATTATCCAAGAGGCTCTTGTAATTAATCATGCCACACTGTTCAATGTGCTTGAGGACTAAATTCCAGCTAGTTTGGACTACAGTACAATAAGAATCTAAACAATTTAGAGATCACAGGATAGTTCATTTCCAGTTCTGATTCTCCCTTATGAAGGGCCTAGATCTAAGCATTTTCCGTTTATAGGACTCCATATCAGAATTGCTGCAAGGATGTTTGTAGGAAGCATATGGGTTGCTCTTTCATACTGGGATTGTGAAAAATATGTTTTAATAATCCTTTAATGAAATTGGGGACATTTTACTATGAAAAAAATACTGTTATAGTGGTTGGTAAATTTTAATATAATTTTTAAATATTTGCAGGCAATAATTCTACATCTTGGGTACAGACACATTTACGTATTTACTTAATAGTTTATTCACTAATTTAATAGACACATGCATATATACAATATGATAGAATTTTGGACAGCAAAGAGGGTACAACAGTTGTATAAATAAATAGAAATTGATGAAATAAAAGATATACTGGGAATTCAAAATACAATCACCTAACATTTTTAACAATTTAAGATTAGCTTTCAATTGGATGTTACATTAAAGCTGAGATCATAAATATTCTCAACACACACACACCCCCAGAGGTAATTATGAAAGCTGATATATATGTTAATTAACTTGATTGTTTTAATCATTCACTATATATCTATATCAAAACAGCATGTTGTATACCTTAAATGCATGCAATTTTAATTTTTCAATTAAACTTCAACAAAACTGAAAGCTTTTTTTGCATTGTTTTGGGTTTGTTTTTCTTTTAAGAAAGGAAGAAAGAAAGAATAAGATTTAGCTAACTGGAAAAAAAAGTGAGTTGGAGAGTGAGGTGGCAGTGGGAGAGACAAATGATTCACAGAGAATGGCCCCAAGAAGGGTATCCCAGCTCGGGATTGCTAGGTTTAAGGACTTTAACATTTTACCTTTTGATACATGACAAATTGCCCTCTATAAAGGCTATTTCAATTTATACCCCCACTGACAGTGCACTATTGGGTCCATATTCCCACACATATTACTAGGGCTACAAATCTTAAGATTTATTAACTAAATACCAGATGTCTTTTGCTCACTACTGTGGAGATTGTGGTCGACATAGAATTAACACAGATAAGACACAGCTCCTTCTTCCCAAGATAATTATCATCTAGTTGAAACAATAACTAGGAAGCAGAGAATAATAATGAATTATCTGAATGAAAGGCATAATTGTGTAATTCACCCAAAAAGTGATGCGGTATCTAAGTAATGAGGGTAATTAGTGAAGGCTACTCAACTACAGGTTACTTCAACTCACTTGTTGAAAGACTAGGGAGAGGACAAATAGTATCTCTGCATTTTCAAGATAACTTTAATATGCTATTCCAATAAAATTTAAATACAATTATATAGAGAATTATAAAGACAATTCCTTTGTCCATAAACAATCATTTTCAACCAAAAAATATGAAAGAGGTTCTATGCCTGGCAATTGTAAGCTGTAATAATCTTTACATCAAGATTTCCTACCCAAATCTACTGTCAGTAGACATAATTAGAAGAGAAACACTGACTCATTTACTAGACAGTATTATAGACAAATTATGAACCTCCACTCATTTATTTTCATAAACTCAAGAAAATATAAATCCCACGTACCTGTATTTGAAAATAAGGGCCTGAATAATGAATGGCATTCAATTTACTGTGGGACACATAAGGCTATTTGACTAAAATAGCATTTATCCACAGAGTATCCTCTGCAGGGCCTTATTACATGTTTTTTTTGTTTTTTTTTTAATGATGACGTCACAGTTAAGTAATGTAAACTTCACATTTTATAGATACTCCACCTTGACCGTGCCTGGAACTGCATACTTACCAGTCTTTCCAGAATGGCTTTCATACTGCAGTGGGGACCAGTCTTTATGCTATTGCAGTCTGTAATGTATATTTAATACCACTCGAGGGAATATTCAGAAAGAGAAATAGTACAAATGAAAGGTAAATGAAACACCATGCATAAATACACATGTTATTTACATTTCCATTTTGACTATGTCTTCTAGTCTCCAAGTCTGTCTTAAGAGAAAAAACAAAACAAAAACCAACATAGCTCTTAAAAATAGCTTGTACTACAATAACTCATCTACTCCTTCTGAAGATAACTTTGATATAAATAATATGCTTGTGTGGCTTTCCAAAAGGGTACAGAATGTCTATACTGTTACATTTCTAGAAGATTAATTTTTTCTACCCCTGAAATAGGCAAATTGCCATTATGCTAAATCCTAAACAATTATAATGGCCACCATTTACTGAATGTTTGGTAGTTCACGGGGTTATATAGCCATTATCTCTTATCAGAGATAAGTTCATACAATTTATCTTAATTGTATAAACAAGTAAACTGAGGCTCCTGAAATCACATGATGCTTCAATGTGGTAGGAGAAAATAAATACGACAGTTAGGATTATAGGAGAGGTCTCTCTGGTTCCGGAGTACAAACTTTTTATAATCTTCTACAATTTTTACTCACTCTAAAAAAAAAAAAGGAATTAGAAGAACTTTCAGAAACAGCAGATCTAGTCTTCTTTTATTTATCATTCATATTTAAGGAATAGCACAACAATCATATTTGTGGTTGAATGTTTTTTCCTATGTTGATTCTCCAAGAAATGGATATAGAAATAAATAACAATTTTCAACTTAAGTCTTGTCCCTTTGTTTTAGCTATAGTTTTAGTTTTATATGCGAATGGACAGAAAGCCTCAGGATAAGAAATTTTAAGTGTTTGAGCTTCTAAAGAAAGTGAACTGCGTCCACTTTGAAAAGTAGATTTAAGAAATAACAGTTACAAGTTAACATCAGAAGGCAGACCAACTCTTTTTGCAAATAGTTTTTTCCTGGGTGTTATTACATTCCTAACATCAACATCAGACATTTGTATTTGCTGTCCTTAAGCTGTACCTTATAGTTTTTCTGCTTAGAACATAAAAATTAAGCAAGTGGTATGTGGATTTGTGTGTGTGAGCACACATATGCACACAGACTGACTCAGTGACTGTGATTACTATTCCCAATATTTAAGTCTCTAATTGGGAATGCAAGTAACAGGAAGTTCATTTTACACCCACTATTTCACATTTATAATGTCATAAAGAATAGCTCTTTAATATATGCAGTTGTGATTTATACTGAATAAAAAAATAGAATTAAAACAAAGACAGGACCTAAGTTTTCAGAGCCACAGACATCAGATTGTTCGATTTTGTGTGGCTTGATTGAAAGTACACAAACTTTAGAATGAATAATACCCAGATTTGAATTGTTAGGGGCTGCAGTATATAACATTGGCTATCTGGACTATGTTATTTTACTTCTTTGAAGCTCTGTATGTGAACACAAAAAACTGGAGATGATAATAACACTTTCATATGTTATGGAATAATTTGTTGATAGTGTCTAACACAGTGCTAGATATATTATAAGCAGCTAGAGAATACAATTGGTATGATTTTATAGAAATGAGTTAAAAATTGAGTTAAAAATTTTGGAAATTAGTTTTTATTAGGGTAAGAAGTAAAAGTTTAGTGGATAAAGGGATACTAAGTGCTATTTTAAAATTATGTCAGGTTATAATCTTTATTGTTTAATTTGGACTAGTTGGGATTCACCCAATTTAAACTGTAACCTTAATGTTTTAATCATAAAGAAAGGGCATCTCAACATTAATCCTAATTTTGAAATTAATGTAAATCTAACAGGCTAAATTAAACAGGACTTCCTTAGTATCTATCATTTCCTCTTGAAACAAATTACATACATTTTCTTTCTTATAAAAGTTAAATGTTTTACTGGCTAGTATATTTTTGTATATATTTCTTAAACACAATTTCATTATCCATAATACTATTGATAAATCAATTGACTTGGGCAAATATTGTTCCTTCTATTGGTATGTGCAAAGTATTGTTTTTTTCGGTAAAGGCAAATGATTGAATTCAGAACTACTAGCAGTCTAAGACTCTCAAATGAGAAATATTGTATACCCATCAATGGGTTCTAATATATTTGTTTTAAATACAGCCAACAGTAAAGAGGAATATAAATTCTATGTACCATGAATATTATTGCTATTTACTCATACACAATATTATTCATTACATTCTCAAAGCCATTTTTCTCACATGACTTATTTATCAAGATAACCAAAATTCCTATGTTTGTGGTTTGTTTTCTTCATTAACCCTTGTTTTCTATATGAGCAACTAATCCTGATATCTATTTTATTTTTGTTGTTGTTGTTGTTGTTTGAGTTGGAGTCTCACTCTGTTACCCAGACTGGAGTGCAGTGGCCGCTCCTGGCCACCGCGGCCTTGACCTGTTGGGCTCTGGCGATGCTTCCGCCTCAGTCTTCCAAGTAGCTGAAACTACCATGCCCGGCTAACTTTTTTTTAAAAATTATTGTAGAGATGAGGTCTCGCCAGTTGCCCAGGCTGGTCTCGAACATGTGGGCTCAGGCAATCCACTCACCTTGGCCTCCCAAAGCGCGGGATTACAGGCTGAGCCACCAAGTCTGGCTCTTGATATCTATTTGAATACTTTCTTTCAAATTTAAGACCATATCAATCCAATGTAATATAATTAGACACATTAGGAATCATTTGTCAATTCTTTGAACAGCTAGTCAAAATGGCTTATTTCATTGGTCAGTTTTGATTTTAAACATCAGCACAATAGAGAGATTTAAAGATGTAGAAATGAGACCTCAGACTTTGATAGGTATGTGGGGAAAAAGTTTTCTCTAAAACTTTTTCAATCACCAGTGAAAGATTCATCTAAAAGTGATTTGAGATAATTTTTTAATCTTTAAATACCCTTGGTAGAAATTGCTTTCGATGCCAGTCACATCTTATTTTGAATGAATAAATAAAATATTCTTATTTTAGTCTTCTAAAATTATCTTCTGTACGACTGGGGCATTGATGAAGTGTGAGGAATAATTTTGGAGTTGGGTGTTCTGTGCCATGCACTTCCCACAAATGCCTGGAATCCTGGATGTGAAATTTAGATAATATTGATCCATTATTAGCATTCTAGCATATCACCAGGATGAGGAAGGAAATAGATGTAAAGACCAAGAATAGGTTCAAGAGTCAGAAGTGAATGTATTTGGTACACAGTAGGTGCCCAATAAATGTTTATTGAATGAATAAATGTGAAAGTTTGCACACAAGCTAGAAGACACAAATAAAAAAAAGAAAATAAGAGAAGAGATTCTATATTTATTTTACCTGAAGATAGATATGATAATTTTTTTAAAAGGATCAAGAAAAAATGAGAAGCACTAGGGAAAGCATGGGAAAAATAGAATGGACTCACCTGCTATTAGCAGCTCTTTCCAGCATCCACTTCTCCGCCAAAGTGAGTGCTTGGCTGCCTTCCTCAATTTTCTTCTATCCTCACTCCTTGTCTAGGAAGAGAACCCCAGTCACTGAATTTAAAGCTATTGATCTGTTCTTGTGGAGGCATTTCTCCTAAGAACCTCATCCTAACATTAAGTAAGGATAGTAAGATAAATAGAGCCAAGCAACATATGTTTGTGATCTCACTTTTTTCCATTGCAAGGCATGTAGATAACAAAGATGGAGTAGGAAATGATAACTTGGGAAATATAACACTTATTCATACAGACTTAGCTAAAAAATATTGGGAAAAATGCATTTATCTTTTGTACACTGGTTTGCCTTCTAGCATTCAGAACAGTGTTTATAAGTAACCTCATGAACTGAATTGAAATGTAACTGGGAAACATAGAAAATTATTCTGTTTTCTACAATACTATCTCAACTTTGAAGTGTATGAGGAGTCAGATTTTCCATGAGGTTTGTCTATATTGCTGCAATTTATAGAATATCTGCCTGGCTTTATATGTGTGTGTGTGTGTGTGTGTGTGTGTGTGTGTGTGTGTGTGTGTGTGTGTGTGTGTGTGTGTATAATTTCCCCATATAAACACCATTACAACCTCCCCAGTAATAAACTCTTTCTTCAGTTAATAAGATTATGACCTCAACAATTAACTTAGCAAAATTTTAGGAGCTTTTTACCCTATTACTTCTCCTTCCATATTATTACTTTCAAAATCTTCTCTTTGCAGATAACATGGATCAAGTGCTACTCAGTGATGCTAATAAAAGTGAACATATTATAATAATTAAGCAAAAAGTATAAAAATTCTGAAATAAAAATTCACATTTTACTTGAAAAGACAAATCTGATCTGGATATGTTTACAACCCATTCTACATGGAGATATGGTGATCTCTTGACACTATGGTTTGTTTTTATGTATTGTGATATGGAAAAAGTTTGCAAAGTGTTCAGAAATGCTGGTGGAATGTTGCTTCAATTGTTGCAACATGGAAGCAAAGACACTCTGAAGCAAGGTTCTGTTTTTGCCATTGCTGTTTGTACATGTTTTATTTCCTACCTAGATGAAAGCTTGGTAGATTGTAGGAAGTACTTTAACCTGGACACAGAGCCTCATGTACTGATCCCAACACTAAATAGCCAAGGTATTTGAATAGGGTTTTTAGCTCTCTAAGATTCAGCTACAAAATAAAGGATGTCTGAGAGAAAGCCTATCAAGTCTCTTAAAGATCTAATATTCTAGCCGGGCTTGGTGGCTCAGCCTATAATCCCACGCTTTGGGAGGCCAAGGTGAGTGGATTGCCTGAGCCCGTGGATTTGAGACCCACCTGGGCAACTTGGCGAGACTGCATCTCCACAATAAATCAAAAAATTAGCCAGGTGTGGTAGCACATGCCTATAGTTCCAGCTACTTGGAAGGCTGAGGGTGAAGGATCACCAGGGCCCAGCAGGTCGAGGCTGTGGTGGCTGGGAGCGTGCCACTGCCCTCCAGCCTGGGTGACAGAGTGAGACTCCAACTCAAAAAAAAAAAAAAAAGATCTAATATTCTAACATATGTAGCCATGTGGTTACATATTTTTCCTTACATATTGAAATGTCATTAAATTTCCATGATCAGGTATTTAGCAAACTTAAAGTTAGTAAGAATATATCTACTGATATAACTATTTATATAGATACTGTAACTTATCCCTGAAAAAACTGTACAGCTCTCTAGATGTGAAGGTATCCTTCATGGATATCATTCCAATATGTATTCTTTAAAGGATCATTGTTAATGATCAGATCTCAAAAATGTAGTCACATTGTTATACTCCTAATGAGATTTGATGATTCTGACACATCTAGTGATTTAAATCCTGTTAATAATATGTATATGAATAAAAATCATTTGTGATTTGTGGCTCAGTAAATCAAGTAATTTGTAATCTTTTAGCATCTTATAACATTAGACACATTTTGATCATACCACGCTGAAATAGAGGCTGAGGATTTAAAATAAAGCACATAAATGCAGAATAAAATCATAAGGACCTTCTTGTAAGACAAAATTTGTGGAGACAAAACTATAATTTCCTGATGGATGTATTATATTAATGTAATGGATACCTCACTGTAGTTAAATTGCATTAAATGGTTATTAATGCTTGAATAAACTTCAAGGAAGTGGGTACTGGTTGAAATGGGATAATATTTTGTTCTGCTAAATTATACGTTAATTGGTATTTCCTCTTGTAAAAGGACTTCAACGGTTTAATAAAATATGTGGTAGAAACATTATTTCTTTTCCTTCTTGAGATATTAAGTCAAGAATGTAACTGGAAGTGTTTTAAATCTTTCCCAGAAAACTCCGCAGTATTTGTGATGACATGGGTTTCAGGGACTCCCAAAAGTAAATAATTAAAGCTTTTAGTAACCCAAATAATGATAGACTGCATCGTGGGGAAAAAAATGTTACAAATTATGCAGTTGAGATTTTTTTTTTTAATAGCATGTTCCACAGTAGAGAGGAAAGGAGGAAGGAAAGGAGGCAAGGGAGTATGGGAGAGAGAGAGACAGAGAGGGGCCATAGATATGCAGGGGCCATCTTTGTTGTTCTCTAGTTACTTCAAAAGTTGTATTTGCTCAAATGGAGAATAATACCCTACAGTTCATTTTCATTTTTTCAGATTATGAAAAATATCAAGTTTTACCCTGAGGATGTGAGGTTGCTCCTATGTATGAGGAAAACAGCTGTAACCAAGTACTTGAATCTGCCAGGCTAGAGTCTTGTTTGGAGTTTTAATGTATTCGAATAGAGCCAACTCTGATTTTATGTCTGTGCCCCCAGATGTTTAAAGGTAGCAGAATACTTAACAATGGTAAGGTTTTCAGGACTCAACAAAAGTAAAACTGGCATATGGGAGACGTAAGAAAAGTTAAGTTTGGGAACTTAGAAAGTGTGCATAGATTTACAGTCCAGAGTTAGTACATTGACTTCTATTTAAACATTATTTAGAAGTTTCAGTGTTCAGTTCTTGTGGGAGGCACATCTCATTTTCTTTAGGGTCAGCAGCTCTACAATGTTACTCAAGTGCCATACAAAAAAGGAAACACACAATCTAAAATAATAGACAAAGTGGCCCAGCCACAGAAACTACATAACCAGGATGAAATATTTGTAGCACTGTAAAAGCTAAACCCATGGGGCTGACAATTCCAAGTTACTAAGACCAACGGGAAATGACCCCCAACTCCATAGTGACACACTGCTTTCGAACTGAAGCATACTTATCAACAGAGAAGTTAAGAAAAGAGAAACTTCAGAAAAGTAGTGAAGAGTCATTAATCAAGACACCAAAGGGAGAAAATAGTATGTGTACTTCAGGATAAACAGGGACACTGTAAGGTCAATGTAAATTTAGGGGTATTTAGATCTATCACTGAAAGCTGTGTGCACTCTCAGGCCTTGTAAACAACTATAATCTTTTTTTTTTTGTTATTCAGCTAATGGTTTACGATTGAGATGCATATACGCAATCATACAGGGTAATTTGGTAAAATAAAGTATCCACAACTAGTAACATATTGTCAACTGACACAAGATACATACATGATTTGGGATTTCAGACTTTATGTTAAGTTCTATTATTTTGAACTTCCTCTTTTTGATATAGTTATCTTCTGAAGCTACTGCATTTGTTATTTTAAACACTTTTTATCAAGGAATGACAGACTTTTACTTGTTCAATGATTTCAATCTGGGAAGTATTTGGCTTGCAATAATTCTAGTTGTTTGTCATCTAGTTTACACAGATGGAAATTATTGTTGTTTCTGTTATGCATGAATGATTCAAACTGAAAATCCTGCATCATTATGTCTTACCTGGAGAAAACATTTTAAAGATTATATCAGTCTCCGAAGACAGTGCACCTAATAACACACTGCATGGAAAAATATCTTCCTTTCATGTCAAACACTTCCTAGTCTGTACAGAGGAAATAAAAGATATAGTTCCATCCCAACACCAATGTAAGTACATTGTTTTATCTATAAAATTCTAATCCAAGAAGTCATATAAAATATTTTCAGCCGGGCTCGGTGGCTCAGCCTGTAATCCCGCGCCTTTGGGAGGCTGAGGTGAGTGGATTGCCTGAGCCCGCAGGTTCGAGACCCGCCTGGGCAGGCGAGACCTCATCTCTACACTAAAATCAAAAATTAGTCGGGCATGGTAGCACATGCCTGTAATTCCGGCTACTCGGAAGGCTGAGGCAGAAGGATCACTGGAGCCCAGCAGGTCGAGGCTGCGGTGGCCGAGAGCGGCCACTGCACTCCAGTCTGGGCGACAGAGTGAGACTCCAACTCAAAAAATATATATGTATATTTTTTCATCCTCTAGAAGAGCAAAAACAAACAAACAAAAAGTAGTCATTAGATATTTAAGTCATCCTAAAATGTGATTACATTACCTTGATGAAGACCACTGGTGCCTTGGTAGACTTGCCAGCATTCAATTTTCAGCTCTATTCCCTAACTAGTTCTGTGACCTTAGATGAATTACCTAGTATCATTAAGCTTCATTTTTCTTCCTCTGTAAATTGGGGCAATACCAAACTCATAATGTTTTGATGACACTTTCACACATATGTATAATTGTTTTTTCACAATTTCTGTCACATTGGAGAATCAAAAATAGTCACAGGTATTATTTATGGCTAATTCAATCAAATCAATTTATCATGGCTCTCTGGCCATATCAGGTGATCTATTATTTCATCAACTGTACTAATGGAAGTATTCCTTTTATTATTAAATTCTTAGTCATATCCCTTCAAAAAGTCCATAACATTTAGTAAATTCTTCACTTATTAGGCATTTTGTTCTTTTTCCCTCTCTCCTTCTAATCCCTATGATTTAGAAAAAAAGTCATTACATTACCTCATAAAGAGACGGATTGTTTCTTTTAGGTAAAATCCACCTCCATCCTACCTACCTTGTTTAATTTAATTCTACACCTGGGGCCTACCTTCTTTCCACAAAGTAAAAGATGCTTCTTTTCCCAATTGCCACTCTACCCAAGGATAGGAAACATATGGTGCAGGAAGGAGTGTGGTAATGATTGTCACATATATTCAGTCTCCTATCTGGAAGTTTATAATCTCTCTCTGTCTCTTTCTGTACCTAACCTCATCTTAAAACTCTAGTAGGTCTAAGAGATGCATAGTCTGGATGACAGCATTAAACCATGAAAATCTGTTCAAGACACATTTTGTCTGGAGGTTTTTATGCCCCCCTTCCTCAACCTTTTACTGTCCAATATCTCGGGGACTCTGGGGATTGATTTTTATATCTGACCTTTGTAAAGAATAAAGTAGCATGGATAAATTGTAGAAGAGACATTCTCAGGTGTAAAGGTGTAAGCTTGCACAGCCATGATGGAATCAGAATAACTGGAAAGTGAAGACAAAATTGAGAGATGCTGAAATCCTTGTGGGATATAGGA
Organism: Carlito syrichta; assembly: GCF_000164805.1. NCBI lineage: Eukaryota > Metazoa > Chordata > Mammalia > Primates > Tarsiidae > Carlito > Carlito syrichta. Next base: position 185,119 of record NW_007260549.1, on the reverse strand, counting down.
AATGGTGGGTGGATTGAAAGAAGAAATAAAAGAATTACCACAGGAAGGCGCCATTTGTTAAATGCATTTCTGAGCAAACACAATATTATTAGAAAATAGCAAAATTGATCATCTTATGTAGAAACTTTATTTAGATCTCTAGAAGAAAAGAAAATTCTATAGGTTAATTAAAAATATTTATAACAGAGTTTCTGATATAAAATGACAGAGTTAAAATTTGAAAGATAAGTAAAAACTTCACAGTGAAATAAATCTCAAGATGAGAGTATTTAGAAACCTTTGAGTAGAGAGATTTATAAGGGTAGAGAAAAACCTGAAAGAAGCTAATATAACTTAATCATTTCAGTCAAAGGCAAGCAGATAGTCAACTCTCTCTTCTGACTGAAAAGGAAAAATGTCTGCTCCGAGTAAACTGTGGCAGATAGAAGTCGTGAAGGCCTATGGACTTTCTGTGATGGACACTGCCATAGCAGTCTGCCTGGTCATTTATTATTTCCAACTGTTAAGCTCAGGGGCCAATTCATAGCTTTTTCATAGCATTCAGGTTTATTGCTTCTGCTTAAGTCAGAAGGGGCAGAGTAATCTTTCTAATGCGTTCAGTGGCTTTTGAGTGAAAATCTAGCTATGCAATATAAAACATAACCCAAGACTCAACAAGCTGATGGACACAGATTCTCAAGACATGGAATGCTGTATCTTCTAAGATAGTGACTAGAAGCAGAGACAAATATTAGGTCAATAAGGAGGTTAATATAAATATGCAGAAGCAATGGAGTGGAGTGGTAACAGATGTCCGACATGCTGTTCTGTCAAGGGAAATTTGTGACTATGAAATGCCAATTATTAGTGGCCTAATAGTGGTAACATTGATGATTTGAATCACATTGAAGATGGTGATAATTATGTAAGGCCATAGTCTTTACACTATGTATTTGGCTTTTAACAAGTTGCTTCTCACTTAAGAAAATGTTATCAAAGTTATTATTTTATAACTACTTTCTAGAACAAAATGAATGCATCTATTTTCCATAAACAACAGATGATCACTGAATCATCATCCACTCAGACAAAACAGCAACACATACCCACTCAGTGTTTCTTACAAAATTATTTTTTCAATTTCCATTCCCTGAATTCTCTTTGGTCATTTATTTGTAGTTCTGATCAAATTATGTAGAATGTCTAAGATATTATAAATGAGGAATTGAATTTGATCTTTTCTCCTTAGAATCGGCAACTAAAATGTGAATTAGCAAACCTGTATTGCACAACTATTATATAAATGTACTGTCTTAGTTCATCTGAGGGTAGAACAGAGAAAAGATGGGCAGGTTACAGAAATGCTTCTCAAGAATTAAGGTCCAGTTATAGACAAGTAATAGGCGTATGTGGACAGCTTGATAAATACCAACATCACATATTCAACAACAGCACAAAAAAGGTCACAAGGGCAAATCAAGATAATGGATATGAAATGCCATACATGCAAAATGGAGGATACAGCAATGTCCTGGCATAGACTGAGAAGACTTTCTTGAAGACCGAGGCTAAAAATGACATTACTGTTAGATGGAACTGAGAGAAAAGAAAAATTTTGGACAATATGAACAAAAACTCAGGCCAAAGAGTAGATAGAGGATGTGCTTTCCCTACAGATGCCATGTTATCAAATGTCTAGGCTTAGAAGTGGGGTGTCTAACAATTTAAGTTCAAGACTGGTCTGACAGGTATTGCAGGGTAGCTTAGCCCACCCTGAAAACACAAATGATCAGAACTAAAAATCCTAAAGAAATATCAAGGGAAGAGTTGAAGGAAATAAATTTCATCAAGTCTAATGTAAATGTGTGCTGGATTAGAATGAGTAGAACAAAAGACTACCCTTTTCCTTCCCAACACAATTGCTATAAGATTATGTGCAAAGTTTAAATCTTATACTTTTTGCTATTTGTAGTGGATTTGATATATGAAAAAAACAATCCAAAATTCCTTATTGGCAATGTCAAAAATTCTTTCCTAAAATAAAATCTGGATGATGGTATAGTAAATTGGATTGAGATGAAAAGCATCGGTGTACATGAGTCTAAATTACATCTATTGTCACTGCCAAGGAAACACACATACTTACACCACAACCCTGGCTGTGAAAAGGGGCAGCTGCCTAAGTACAACTCTACACTTGGAAAACATAGGGCTGCCAGGGTAAGGGAAACAGATGCCCTGCTGGACTGTTTAATGGCATGATACTTTTGTGTGATGCATTGTGCTATGATATGGCTTTTATTAAAAAGTTAAAACCAGGAAAATCCCTTAGTGACTCAGATCACTGGACTTGATAATGTTGTTTGTCCTGATTATTACTTTGGACATTTACATATTTTTTCTCTTCAAATGCTTCAAAAGCTTTCTCTTGAGCAATGCTTTTAAAATAATGTCAATTATTGCACAATTCTCAACTCTCTGGCTATTAGCATAAAAATATTTATGATTTTACATTTAGCCAATAATTTTGTTTTTGTATTTGTTTTCTTTTAGCAAGATTCTTCAGGGTCAGTAGGCTACTTCCCCTATTTTCTCTGTATAGGCTCAATTTTAAGAAAATAAATCTGCCTGCTTACTCTCTGTTGCGGCTTCTCACTTGCTTAGCCTTTATGGAAATAAAAATTATGCTTTTTAACTTTGAGATTTCTGAAGTACTCCAGGAAGAGAACCTGATCCTACTTGTTTTAGTGAATAGAATAAAGTACTGTAGGTTTATTACCACTACTTTATTATCCTCTGGAGTTTCCCCAAAGCACTGCCAATCTCTCACGCCTCACACCAAACTTGTAGGGAATTTGAAAAATCTCTGTTTGGAAACTCCTTAGTGTTCCAAATATAGGTCTCTACACATTGACTTTAATTAATTATCAAAGATGACATAACTCATACACTCATATTGGAGATCCAGTTGCTAATCCTCCTACTCTGCTTTCATCTACAGACATGGACAATTCATCCATGGCAAAATTTAATTTTAGCTATAATTACAAAAGTTTGAAATTAAATCTCACTAGTGCTATGCTCCCATTAATATGAACAAAAAAGCCCCCTGATCTACTTAGGATTAATGTGGGGGACAAAAGTAAGATTTCATTTTTAGCTTTCATAATTAATTTGGAAAAATGTGATAAAGGATTTTGTTTCAGAGAGAGAGAGAGAGAGAGAGAGAGATTGATTGATTCTGTGTTTCAAAGAAGACACTCCAGCAATCTCTCAAGCCCCTTATATCTTTAAAGAATCTTGAAAATCTTGTGTAAGGTAATTGTAAAGTGCATCTCAAACTGCTCCTCAAACTAAAAGTAATATGTAAGAGCTCCCAAACTTGAAAACAAGTTGAAAACTGAGCCTATAGTACGTTTCTTTTCAACAATTAAAGAAGAGGGAGATATGGGACAGAATTCCATCTTTTTATATACTACACAATAATTACATAAGCCAATTATATTGATAATCAGAGTAATCATAAGAAATGAAATGCTCTTACACAAAAGAGGCTGTTCAATTGCTTTACAACATTTACAATTTCTTCATGCTACTAATATTCTCACTAGTATATGAACTTCAAATTATTAGGAGGGCCCAGAAAATTAAAAGAGACTGATAAGTCTATTAAGAACCAGACTCCCCGACATATTCAAGAAAATCTCAACACTTTTTTTTGTTTTCTGTTTATGCTATTTAATGACAATTATGGTTTGTGGAATGAAACATTCTCAAGCTTCAAAAAGTTTTCAGCTTATACTATAAGAAAAGTAATTAATGGAGAGAAAGATTTGTGATATTCTCTAACCACATAGCTGTAGAAGAATGTGGGCAAGAGTATCTTTCAGGAACTCATGTGAACTACTCCAATGGAAAATCATAATGAGCAATAGAATGTAAATGATGTCCACTGGCAAGCTGAGGGAGTAGAGATGCTGCACAAGAGTTGATCATTATTTTTTTTTAAAGTGCTTAACTGCAATTTTCTTTTTTCAGTCACACAGGTGATTGGCTATTTCTTTTCTTTTCATATTCCTTGTGTATGTACTATATAGCTTACAGAGTAAATATAAGATGCAATGTGGTGATGCAAAGTTTACACATGTTGAGGAAGGAGAAAAGAGAATATATCCAGCCTGTAGATGCATATCACCTGGTTTTAGTCATCACAAAAAGAGAACAATTAAATATTTAACTTAATTGCATAAAGTCAAACTCTACTTTAATCATCCATATGCCTATTTTAATGAATGTGCTTATATTTGAAGAAATGTGAAGACTGGTATCCCATTAGACCAATTGTATATTTGGTTGTTGCATTGCTGGAGAAATTTCAAGTGGCCAAAAAATACATTAGAAAATGTTAAATAAATTTGGAGTTGAGAGTAATAAATAATTATAATCAATGAAATTCAATGATAAAATACATACATGGAGCATAGATTTATCTCATTGGCTGGAAAGAAGCATGTTGTTTTGGCAAATAAGAATATATTTTATAATATTTCTTCTTGTGACAAATCATTCAAACATAATCCTTTAATAGTATGTGCCATAACTTTCTGAGAAATCTAAAATGATTTACTGATGATTTTTATTTTTCCCTTAAAAATCATCTCTCACATTTAAAAAGGTCAGCGGTTATTAGACTTCACTTCTTCATATCAATGTCCTATTAATTGGCATATAAAGAAACTTGTTGGAATTAATTAAAAATGGAATGTAAATCCAAAGACAAAGCAGAGGTTACTGACAAAATCCAAATGACTTATTTGGTGGAAAAAACAAACATTAGATTTTCCCATGACATTTGTTTGATTTTGGTATAGTTTGTCTCCAAAAATGTGAAATTAATATAGCTTTTTTTTTATCAGGACTAGATTAGACTAAAAATGTGATATGATAAATAAAACATATTGGATACCTCTCCTAATAAGAACCAATTCTGTAGTTTTCTTTTTAATTGTTCTCTCCTCACCTTTGGATATGACACTGTTATGTTCTGAACTCTTCTATGTCAGATTAAAATATAACAAATTTCTAATGAGCTTAAAGACCAAATTACATTGGAGTCAAGGAGTTCAGATAAATGAACGATTAAACAAATCTTATTCAATTTAGTCTAGCAGAATAAGGAATCAGATATACTTTATCGTGAATGATTGAAGTAATTAACTTTAGTTAAAATACATTTTATTTTTAATCCCACTACTGGTGAGCCCACTAGAAGACACTGTTTGCTTTAGTGATAAGTGATTTTTAACAATTAGGAGAGTTGTATAATCAATATAACTGTGGTGCTATGTATTTGTTAAAACACTTGTGATAAAAAGCTTGTATATGTGCCAATTTAGTTATTTTGAAGAACTTTTTACTGTGTTACAGGTTATGAGATAAAATCTTTCTGATTTGGAAAAAAAGATTTTCTGGGAAGTCTAGAAAGGTAATCTCAAAAATATTCACAAACAATGCAGAGTATATTCCAACATATAAACTGGAATTTGTATAGTTTCATAAAACTCATGGCATGAGATAGTGCAACAAGGCATAGAAGTTACCCATGACCTTAGAACACTATCAATACTTATTCATTCTGTATCAAACATCAGTGTCAGTTTCTAGTACGGTGAACTACTCAGACACAATAAGGTCACTTGTATTTTTTTCTAGTCTCTTCAAATGACTTACCAAAACCATAAATTGTGTTGTTGATTTTGTAGTTCCCATTCATGCAAGAGAATTATTCTAACCCACTTTTGTGGATATATGAGAAAATAGGGTATGTAGAAAGGCATTATGTATAAATCTTAGGAATCTGATTTCTAGGGTCACAATGACTGACTTCAAATCACCTGCTCCAACAGGAATTTGTTTTGTGGTTTGTGTTATGTTTCTCGAACTTTCAATTTCTTAGTCTTTCATGTGTGAAATGAACATGAGGCTGATAGTATTAAACTCATATTGTGATTGCTAGGACTAACAATATCAAAGTACCTAACAGAATGCCTGGCACATATTAGGTAAAAAAAAAAAAAAAATTGCAACTAAAAATAGTGAATTCTGTTTATATATATTTAAAGTAAAATAAATTCTTTTTGGTTAACAGTGCTATAATTTTTGACTTATGCCTGAAGTAATGTAATCAACAGAAAAATCAAGACATAATATTTTTGTCAACTTAAAAAAAAAAGTTGACAAACAACTTTCAAAAAATTATCTTGCTACCCCTTGGATGTCAAAAACTCCCTTGGTATGTAACCATAGGAAACACCAATCTATTCCACATTCTTATAGTTTTGTCATTTCTAGAATGCCTTATAAGTGGAATTATACAGTATGCTGACTTTTGAGACTGACTTCTATCATATAGTATAATGCATTTGATAGTCATTCACTGTTTGCCTGTCTAATAGTTTCTATTTGGGTGGTTTTCAGTTTTGTTTACATATGGAAGATACTATAGACACTGTGTAGAAGTTTTCTTTTTTTTGTTATTTTTATAAAAGTATGTGTATTCAGGGCATTCAGTGAATTTTTTTCTGAGACTTTTATAGTTTTAGGTCTTAAATTGTAAAATATTGTCCCATTTAAGTCAATTTTTGTGTATCATAAGGGGATCACCAGCTTCATTTTGTGCAAGTGGATATTCAATTTTCCAACACAATTTTTTGAAGACTATTCTTTCCCCCATTGAATTGTCTTGGCACCCTTGCCAAAATCAACTGGCCACAAATGTGAAGATTAATTCCTGGCTCTCAACTCTATTTTATTGATCTATATGTCTCCCCTTACACCATTAAACATGTTTTGATTACTGTGGCTTTCTATTAAATTTTAAAATTGTGAAGTGGCAGTCCTCCAATTTTGATCTTCTATTTCAAGAGTTTAACTCTTCTGGGGCCCTGGATTTTTCACAAGAATTTTAGAATCAACTTGTCAATTTCTGTGAAAAAACTTGAGCTTTTGATAAGAATTATGTTAACTCTGTTGATCAATTTGTTGAGTACTGTCATCTTAACGATATAAAGTCTTCTGATTCATGAACATGGAACTTTTTATAAATATTTTGATGTTTTAAAATTCCAATAATGATTTATAAATGTGTTTGTAGCATGCCTATATTCACCTTTTATGTCATTAGCATTAATAGTGATATCTTTTTTATTGACATCAATTTGGGTCCATTTTTTGTCAGTTTCAATAGTGGTTTGTACATTTTCTTGATATTTTCTAATAAAATATTGTTTTTTCATTGATTTTTCTCTATTTTCTTTTTACATTTTTTTCCTGATCTTTATTTTTTCATTCCTTGTACTTGCTTTGGGTTTAATTTGTTTTTTTCAGTTTCTCAAGGTGGATGCTCTGATTATTTATGTAAGTTCTATAATATTTTACTACTAACACTTTTCTCTTGGTGCTACTTTAGATAAAAATTTTGATATATTGTAATTAGTTAAAATATATTTTTTAAATTTTATTTAAGCCACACGTTTATAATCAATGATCAATTATAAGTATACAGTTTAATTTTAACATATTTGAGGATTTTACATATATCTTTCTGTTAATTTGATTTCTATGTTGATCCTGATATTAACATAAAACCTGTTTTGTGTGGTTTCCATTATTCTAAATTTTTTAAGGTTTGTTTTATGGTTCAGAATATGGAGTATTTAATAATCCATGAGCACTTGAAATAATATTTTGTTATATTATTTTTACATATTTCTACAGGGGTTTAAGTGGCATGCTCTATAAATGCCATTTAAGTTTTAGTTCAGAGATTGGCAATTTTTTTTTATTAAGCATTAAATATTTTCAGCTTTGCAGACCAAGAGGCAAAATCGAGGACATGAAACACAACGCAATCATATTGGTTGTTCCTCAAGTTTTAATGTCCTTTCTTCATTTTTCTGTATTTACTTTTTACATTCTTCATGTAGTCACATATTATATTTTGTCAAGTTTTAAGATGTAATCAACTGCAGCATACTGACCTCAACTGGAATTCTCAACTTCCCTCTATTAAAGTTGTAAGACACTATGTCCATGTATGTGACCACCCCCATACATACATATACATTAAAAATGGAAATCCTATGAAAAAGAATTACCACTTTATACTTTTTTATTATGAATGTTGTAATCTACTTAGTTGTTAAAGGTACCTTTTTTTTTGTTGGAATCAGTTAAGTTTGGGCTTTTGAGAACAGAGCTCACTTTTATGAATAATTATTGCCTCAAAATGATAAATAGAAATTGTTATTTCTAAAGAAGGTTTTTTTCAGAATTTTAATTTTCTTAAAGCCCTTTATAAAACTTCAATGACAGATGAACCCAATCAAAGAGTACTCCTGTTATACCTGAATAAATAATATTTGAATGCTAATATTTTATCAGATTCTTAATTACTTTGTATCCTCTAAAGATAAACTAGCCAAATGATTCTCAAGTGGTCATGCAATATTACCAAAGGGCATTGCAAGGAAATAAATTTTCATGAATTTTAAAATAGTCAGATACCCTTTAATTAAAAAAATAATAGTATACATGTCACAGTTAAAATGTATTATTATTAAATGATCCTGAAAAGACTTTGAACCTATTTAAGCATATGTTTCAAGTAACTTTTACCAACAGTTATCTCTACAGGTGTTCCAGAATGTATTCTTTAACATTTAAAATTTAAATTTAAATTAGTGAGATTTCAAACACCCAAGACATTAAAAATCAACCTTTGTGCCATGGAGTAATTGGGGCTAAGATAAAAGTTACAGTCCACAAAAGGCTAAATATTGATCTGTTCAGTTTGCATCCATTATTGCTGATCTTTCAGGATTTAAATATTGATTGTGTGCTGCAGTTACGATAAGCCAGTGCAAAGCCTCATCCATATTGCAGTGTTGGGCAAAAGAAAAAGAGTTTTAACCTCAATAAGCCTATGGCCTAGTTAGAAAATGCCATCCTCCTTCTAAATCTTTAGCCTGCCTATAAAAATTTAATAATTTATTGAAACTTATTTTATTACAGGGCTTTCCTTTCTGTCTCTCTGGCATGATTCCAGTGTACACTATGAAGTAACAGATAGAAAATGACCTCCACTCCTACAAAGGAGTTGTTTAGTTTAGCTAAATATTAACCATGTATTTGAAAAAAAATACTACAGATGCTTCTTAGGATAGCTAAATTTTCATGCTCATTGTGGCTCTTTGCCATGGCATAATATGACATCAGCGTGATGTTACTTTGTCTGTGCCAGCCATACTGAAATTATAATGCATTACTCTGATGATATATTAAACATTGACTTGGAGCCTGAATACATAATTGTTAATGACAGAAGGAAGCATGATTTAGTATCTTCCATGCCACACTCCTCTTAAAACCCCCTGTGTTGCTTAGGGTCAGGTCTTCTCAACTCATTCCCATTATTTCAAATAGTATATAGCACACATTTGTAAGTACTTACCAAAACTTCTTTGTTGGAAATATTTTCTACATGATACAGTACTCTAAAGACCTTCCTATTGCTTTTTTTAAAAATAAAGCAAAATTAAAGGCTTGATTTTTATTCTTCCTTTCCAACAAATAGTACAATGGCTAATTAAATACCTGATTGTTCATAGATCAAGAAAGCATAAGACATGCCTTGAAATATCTTGCAACGAAGCTCATTTGTTTTCAAACTGCCCTAAAACCATATTTATAAACTCTCAGCCAACTTTTCAAAGAAAAAAAAAACCTTCACATTTTTACCAACCTAGCAGAATCAACTTCTGCCATATTGTCTCATTGACATTTATTTTCTCTAATAATCAGCAAAAAAGTATCATTGTGAAGAAAATCAGAAGGCATAAGTCCATGTTGCCCTTGAGTCACCAATTTATATTTGTCTTTTGCTGTTTCCTGGAGATATTTTTCACTTAGTTTCTCTTTCAAGTGTCATCGGAGCTGTCAGATATTTTCCTAAAAACCCTGCGATGTGATTTTCAGAAATGTTGTCTTAAATGTATCATCCTGAGAAGAATCTACAGACAAGATTTCCCCTTTGCCTTTATTTTTGAGTTTCTAACATCTAACATTATTTGGCCTTGTGGGTAGCAAGAAATGATATCGCTCACAGTTTGATGACAATTTCCTATGTTCTGCCTTTTTCAAGTTTCAAATAATTAAATATTTTTAAAACAGTGACTGTTAAGGTAAAAAGTTTTCAGCTTTATCTCTCTTTTCACATTTTTGTTGTTGTTGTTGTTAAGAATAGTAGATAAATTCCAGGGGCAAAATCCTACTCAGTTTCTACATAACCTGTTCACAATGACAGGAGATTTTAGACAATCATTTTGTCTGACAATTGGCAAACTATACTGTGGGGTTACATTTGTCCAGCCCTTAGACAGGCATCCATATGTTATAAAATTTTGAATACATAAATTTCTCCCCCAATTTTACATTTATGTTGCTGCCATTTTTTGGGGCGGGGGTATGCATTCTGTAGATTGCTTTCATGTTCATACCCATTCCTCCAGTAATAGAAATTATAAATTTTCTTTGAACAAAACCAGTAGCATGCAGATTTTAATCAATGATAATTAACAAGACAATTCTTTCCAGCATAGAATCTTAGAATAAGTATATTGAAATGAGGTTAGATGATAGTGAGGAAGGCAAAAAAAAAAATTAGAATGCATGATATTTAGATTGCAAAACTGCATCTTGAAACCACTATTTGCTAGAATTCATTGATCCAAATTAGTGTTTCTCAAAGTGGGTTTCCAGTGTACCATATTATTTACATAGAGTACCTGTGAAAATTTTTATTCCAGAGATTGTCTAGAAAAATTTTCTTTTATTCTTGTTCTTTCACATATCTGAAACACTATACACTCTGAAAATTTAAGGATGGACTATTTGTAGTCTCTGTGCTCAGTACAAATAGGTATTATAATCCCAGTATCAATAAATTGATATTATTTTTTAGAAATATGTTTTTCCAAACCATTTTGTTTAAGTCATATACATATTGGAAGTTGTGTGGCTTCACAGACTAAGGCATGCAAGATATTTCTGCCTTTTCTCTGATTTTGGACACATTTGTAATAGCGCATTCAGTTTGCACTAAAACTCTATTTTAGCAGTATATGAATGTACAATTTTAAATTTGGTGATTTGAAAATTTTAAAAAGTGGAAATAGTAATGTTTCTTTCAAACTAACAAACAATAAAAGAATAGACTAGTCAGCTCTGAATTCATTATCAGTCTTGCGACCTTGAGCAAAATACCAATGTTCTAGCTATTTTAGTTTCACAAACAATCAACTGGAATAATAATACATGTCTATGGTACTATCATAAGAATGAAACTACATAATCAGCAAGAAGTATTTATCAGAGTGCCTGCCATATATAAAATCAATTAATGGCATTTATTATAATTATGACAACTATTTACACTTTTGTCCAGGACCTCTATTATTAGAGGAAGTCTGTCATTTGTCACTTCCTTTCTCCATCTTAGCTTAAGTAATTCTGTGTACATAACTTGCCCATCGAGGCAGGTTGCCTCAGCTGTCTTTCTTTTATCTCAATATGCTTTTAGTCCCTTTTCTCCTCCTCTGTCCCCCATCAAATTTCTGTCTAAATCAGAAGTAAATGCCTGGTTATCTCTTCAGAGCTTTCAAGGTCTCAGTCTGGTTTCACAACCCCTCCATATTTCAGACTTATCTTTTACTGCTCCCCCAAAGTTGAATTTTGTATCAGTCATGTTCTCCATACATCCTCCATGTGCACTCTTTGCTCACCATGGACCATGTCACTAAAATAGAATCCCCATTTTTTACCAGATGTGGAAATCCAGTCTATTCTTGACTCAATCTCCAAGACGTTCTTCCAGTCTACAGCCGTCTCTTTGATCTCGATCACAAGATCTTTACTACTCAAAGTTTGATCCACACATCAATTATAAACCAGCCCCCGAGACCTTGTTGGAAATGCAGAATCTCAGACTTCACCTCTGGTCTATTGAATCAGAATCTGCATTTTAACAAGTTTCTAAGATAATTTTTATACACAATTTTGAGAATTTTAGATGTGTAACACTCTGAGCAGTGGTGATCAAGTTAACATGTGTCATGTATTTACCTACAATCATCTAAACAAATGACTCCTGTACTCCATTCCCAGATATTCTAATTCAGTTGGTTCAGCTATTATCCCAGAAATTCTGTTTCCAAAGGGTCCGGGTGTACTTAACATGTAGCTAAGGCTAAGAATCATCAACTTGGAGCTCAAATGACAGCATTAAGGAAACTTATACTTCAGAAAGGTCACACATCTAATAAACTCTACCATCATTATACTGAACTCACTCAGTTTCTATGCTATTTGCATTCCAACACCAACAGACAAATAACAGTACAGAGCAAAAGTGAAATCATAACTTTCAACTCCTCTGCTGATTGAATCCTTGAATCTAGCTCCTTTTCATTTTCGCTCCTTCAGGCTCTCCATCTTTTATATGAATTTTTGCAATAATTGCTCAATTGCTCTTGCTGAGTCAAATTCCTCAGCTCTTCATTTCATATTCTTCCAGAATAGACTCTGTAAAGCATACATCACATCATGTTCATTTCTGCTCCATCCATAGATGGGACCTTCCAGTATTATAGTCCATCATAATTTGGCACTTACCTGATGTCATAGACTATTCTCTTCCTTCCTCTTGCAATGCTTTTCCTTCTCTTCAATGGCAGATGTACTCCTTGTTATTCCTGATGGTTCATGTAAAATAGTTTTATCTAAAGTCTGTTAAAATATGGTCTCTGCTTCTAAATTCATTGTCTATATTTAAACTGCCAAGCTATTATAAAACTTTTCTCATTCATGGTTACGTTCTACAATGTTCAATATTTGCTAGTATATATTACCAATACTAGAATTCATTTTTGGAGCAATGATCTTTTGGGACTTAGGGATAATGTAGATGTTTCTCAGGTAAGAAACTGGCATCAGTCAGGGATGGTATATTTTTTAAAAACATCTTATATCTTAGACTCATCGTGGGACCTAAAGTAGTGAGTGTATTCTGCCCAGATTTAAAGTGTATTTTTAAACAAATTTTTAAAAAATTTAAAAAGGGGCATTGTGAGGCAAGGAGCCAACAAAGTTGTATTATGAGATCTATTTTTTTCCATAATGAAATTTTGACACTCGTGACACTATTCATAAGCACTAAAACATCTGGTTTGTATTATCCATCTTGGTCAGACATATGAGATAGGACCTCTCCGTTCTGTCTAGCATTAAGGATCAGAGGAGAAATAAAGGCAGACATATCTTAAAACAAACAAAAATAAATAACATATATTACAAAAGTGATCTTGTGCAAACTGACAGTGCTCTGTCATATGCTTAACCCTAGAGGTAATTTGGATAAAAATATTGAGTAGAAGAGACATTATTTCTTGCCATCACTGCTTACATGAAAAGAAAAAAGCTTCAATTCCTATGGAAGGAGATGCAACAATCTGTCCTCCCTTTTTTATAAATAGATGATATTAAGTTTCAAAATCTTACACCTAGCACACTTCTTTGTACATTCTTTATGCTCAGTAAATATAGATCTAATAAATGGATATCTAATATCTTAAAATATCCCTAGACTATTTTGAAAAAAAAAATTTTTTAAGTTACCATAAAGTTTTTTTAATCACCTCAAAAACCATCCTAATATATAACAAATGCATATTAAATACGATTTAAAATAAATCATGTTAATACTACCATGTATATCATATTAGATATATGGTTAGTGATAAAGTCACATACTACATATCCAAACATAACTACTTATACCATGTAAATTCCAAAAACCAGTTAATTTTGCATTTATGTGTATATAAGACATTCATAATCATAAACACAGAAATTTTACCATGGTCATTAGACTGAATTGATTGGTTAGCCTAAACATAGTGATTTAGTCATTGATTGAGCCAGATACTACTTTATTAAATTCTAATCCAATAACCAACTTATACCATTTGTATGAATGTTACATATACTATCTAGTTTTCACTTAACACAATTTGATTGCATTTATTTGAGGGATTAAATTGCTAAATAAGTTCCAGTACAAGACTTAGAATTATATAACATGGGTGGCACAATACATTTTCAAATGCCAGTAATATTTTTGGCAATAATTTTAAAAAGACAACTTTAGTACCTGATACAAATTTGCTTGCAAGCCTCCCATTTCAATTTTCAGTATTTTACTGAGGGAGTCCCGTGAAAAATTAGCGAGGTCTCTAAGACAGATTTTAAATTCTTACTGACCAATGGAACTCTGCAATTCCATTAACACGAGAGCCTGACATAGCTGAGATTTATATTGCCAGAAACTCTCGTTTGATTTATAATCTGGTAATCCTTTTATCCTCCATTTATATGCAGTATAACTTGATGTAAGTGCAAGAATGCCTCCGCTAATAGAATTCACGAAGAGTAGACCAAGACATTTTTTAGATCATAAAGGTTCTGTGGAAAGGGGCAGAAAGAGAAAGGTTGGACTTGGCTATGATGGGATGATGGAATCTGGCTTTAACATAGTCTCATAAAATGAAACTCATGCTAATACAACTGATTTTAGAATGATAGGCTGAAATAGAGCTCTCTTTAGATGGGTCTGCACCTTCAGCTCAGCCCGCCTAACTGTTTTACCAGTCCTAGAGTTAACTGTTTTACCAATCCTTGAGTAGCAAGAGTTTAAATACTTGAAATTTTGTTGCAGTTCACAATAAAAGTTATATGAACTTATGAAGTGTATATACATGGAGGGAAGCAAAGAAAGTGAAATGGGGGAGGGAAGACAAATTCCTACATATTATACTGAGCCTGGGAAAATTCTGTAATATAAAGAAAATTGAGTAAAACAAAGAATTTTTGCCAGTTCCACTTTATCTACAAAATGGCATCTTTAAACCAGACATCAACCAAAGCAAATGAAAATAATAGTAAGCTGAGATCGCAAGGTTTATACTTGCTGCAGTCCTCTTTCTTCTATCCAGTCTCCACTTCCTTTTCTCCTACCATCATATCCTATTTGTTGACTATACAGTGAACTTGGTTTGAGAAATAGTTTCTCTCACTATTTGCCACTCAGCAATAAAATGCTTTTTCTGTATTTTGACATTCATTCAAATGCTGATTTTGGATATACATTATTTCGTTTTTATATAATATATGTAGAGAGAAATCTGTATTTTAAAATTTTAGTTTAAAAACCTCCTAGATATGTAAAAATTATATAAGCCCATATTTACATAAGATATATGAATAGAAAAATTAATTAGAATGACATATGCCATTTTTAAGGAGTATAGTGAGTTAGCAGGTGAGTTGGGTATGATTAACTTTCTGCTATTAAGTGTTCTCTAAATTTTATGCCTGAATATGCATTATTCTGGAGTTTCAAAAATTTTTTTAAAAATTCCTATGAAGAAGTTCACAGGAGTGCACTGTTTTATGACACTAAATAGGTCAACCAAAAAATAGTGCTATTCAAACAATTTCAATAATTTTGACAACTTTGAAGTTTCTGTGATCTAAAACCACTCATAAACAATGTATCTTTGGTATTTTTGTCATTTGGTGTCTTAAAACTTACTTTATATCACATCCTGATAGTAAGTAAACTGGGCTCAAACATGTTTTAAGTAAAGCAGGGTTAAAAATGACTTACCCTTGTGCTGAATAGTGTTAGACATAGAATACTGGATATGAATAAACAATTCTACTGAAATTTTATTTAATGATCTGAGAGGCAGAGAAAGAAAGAGAAATCAAGGAAAAAAGAAATGAAAAGACAGAGATGGATAAAAAGAAAGATAAGTTATATTAGCAATATTCAGCAAGATCCTATGCTCAGACTGAAATCTCGACACTTTTATTCCTTTGACAAAAATATTATGAGTCAGCTTCAAAATGCCTCTGTCTTCAAAAGTAAGGATACCACTGATAGGATCTCACACAACAACTACTCTGCTTCACAGTTTGAGCTGAATACAAAACTTGGCTTCATAAAAGTTGTACAACTAACTCTTTCTCTATTAAAATGCATATATTTATTATTAATTATTATTAAATTTTTTAATTTTAGAGTATTAGAGGGCAATGTAGAAATTTTGTTGACTCATTAGAAAGACCTAATGTGATATTCTGCACAATGTAACACTGTATTAAAAGGTTGTATTTATAGCATTAATTTTAAGTTCCCATTTGAACTGTTTTATTAGAGCAGAATACAAAAAAGGTAAATTTTAAAGTTAAACTGGGAACTTTGCCTATTTAGTGTTCCAATTTGCTGAACACACAAATAAGCTCTCTTTTTATTTGCCTCATACCTACCCTACAAAGTCATTTCACTTCTTTTTTTAAAAGTCCATTTCTCTCTCTCTATTGCCCTCTCTCCATTTTCTTTTTTCCCTCTCCTTCTTATTTTTTAAAATATTTTTTTACCCTAGTACCATACTAATAGAACTTTATATATTACTCTGCCAGTTCTGAATTGCACGCATTTATTCACAATGATGACCAAAGACAAATTATTAAATTTCCTTCTGAAGCAATTAATGTTTTCAGAATCTTCATGCTTTATAGCAGTTCATGATTCAGTCAAAATGAATCAAATAAAATATTGGTTATGTTTTATATTCTTCTTTCCTACAACTTGTGATCTGGTTGTGCTGAAATAAAATTAGGAAGTTGCTTGAATTAATTTAAGCATTATACTAAAAGTAATCATATGTGTGGTGCATTACTGTAATGCATTTTCCTTATTTTCTAGATAATGATTACATCTGTGATACAATAAAATAATACCATAACCACAATTTTTCAGCAAAATACACTTTAATTCTGGCAGTGATAAAAAAGCAGTGCATTACAATTTACAGTTTCTATAAGTTTGTACTATTATGGAAAAGAAGAATGCAGTATTTATCATTTTTCTATATCTTAATATGAAAAAAATTTAGTTACTGATTGCAATTATTATATCATTTTGAAATAAAATAAGCAAAGTAGGGAGCAAGGAAAAAATTTGACATTCCAAAATTATCTTAAATCTTTTTTATTTTATTTCATTTATTTATTTATTTTGAGTTGGAGTCTCACTCTGTCGCACAGACTGGAGCGCGGTGGCATGCTCCCGGCCACCGCAGCCTCAACCTGCTTGGCTCCGGCGATCTTTCCTGCTCAGCCTTCCATGTAGCTGGAACTACAGGCGAGGGATACCACGCCCGGCTAAGTTTTGATTTATTGTATAGAAGAGGTCTCGCCCAATTGCCCGGGTGGGTCTCGAACCCGGAGGCTAAGGCAATCCACTAGCCTCAGTCTCCCAAAGTGCTGAGATTACAGGCTGAGCCACGGAGCCCGGCCTATCTTAAATCTTTAATGGTATCTTTTTAAGAAGTGTGTATGTGCATGTGTGTTTATGTAAAAATGTAAGGCAGATTAGAAAAAAATATGTTCCATGTGTAACTAAAAATAATATAAAATAATTTATAAAATGTTTTCTTAAGAAGTTAATTTTCTTGAAGTTAGGAATAATAAATCCTCTCCAGAGACAGGAAAATGAATTAATGCATCTGTAAATATCATTTCATTTTGTTTAATTTGTGCACATTTTCTAAAACGAATTTGGTAGAAGTTGGAAAATTTTTAAAAAAACATAGATATAATTATTCAAAGAACTCTTACAAGTTTTTAGAGAATTTACTTAGCTTTTTGATTCTTGGTTTTTAACCTATGAATAGAGATTCCATTCCTAAATGTTATTGTATGGATAAGAATGATATAACAAGAGTTAAAGCAACTCACATAAATAAATACAAAATGCATCTTTCTTTCGTAAACTTTTCCTTTCAGAAATGAATTTGCCCTTATTTTAGGGATTTCATATGTGTGAGAGTAATTATTTTTCTTAAATCTCTTAAAATAAGAATATTAATAAAACTATCTTTAGTTTTATTGAATTACCTCTTCATTTAGCAAAAGTATTGGAGTGTTATAATAAAAAATATCAGTAAAATATATTAATTATATCTGAAGTTTTTGTTTGGGTCACTGGATTTTCTATTTTTCTTTGAGATAGGTACTGCAATACAAAAGACAAGAGGAAAATAATTTTTGATCTTATTTATTGATATATCCTAAGGGTTTAGAAAAATACCTCAGACATATCTTGTACTCCATAAACATTTGTTGGATTGACAAAACAATCAAGTTTGACAAATATCTTTATTATACTTTTAAGTACAAAGTTGAAAAAGTGAGTCATATAGTAGAAACTCAATAAATGTATTGGAAAAAATGAAACATTTCATTAGGCTACTTATTTTTGGAAATAAATTGAGCATCCAAAGTTTATTCAAGATATTTGGTTAAAAATAATATCAATTTTGTAAAAAGGAATATTCTACAATGGCCAATAAGAAAATAACACTCGCATAAGGTTCATAAATATACTTATTGTCCTAAATAATAATTTTAATGACAGTTACAAAATTGAATGCTCAGTAAAACTCTTGTTATTTAAAATTGATAGAATACAACTATAGAATCTAGCTCATTTAATGATTCCACCTATTGGAACTTACAGGAGGACTTGAAGTTTGTGATCTATAATACTGTGCTTTCATTCTGTAGCTTATTTTCTTAAAAGAATTTGATTATTACTTTTTGTCTCCCACAACAGTAAAAGCTTTGTAGAAAGGGAGGAAAGCAAGAACTACCGTCTGAAAAGTAGAGAGTTTTGGAAAGTCATCAAAGGCAAAAAAACCTAATAAACCAGGAAGATCTTGAATTTTTAATCATGGAAGTATTCGCTAGGAAGAGACAGTCTACAATGGCAACCATTTTTATATTCAGATATTTGCCATGTAAAATAATTGAATGTCAGACAAAGAACTGCCTGTCATATTTTGCTATTAAAATAATATATTTTTATGCATAACCTAACCTGCCTTTGAGAGTTAGTGTAGTCTGTAGTCTCTCTGCAAGATTTTCCAATGGGATTTTAATAATACTTCTATGTTTGCCATCTTAAACAGTACAGGCTGTTAAACTCAATTTGTAAAGAAAAACATTCAGGTATAAAATCAGATAATCTGTATCCCCTTGGAATCAAAAGTCACTTTGCCAAAATATTTTAACATGCAAAATTGCTTCTTGAGAGATGTTTTCTGTGATAGAATGACAGAAAACTACATTTCCATTATAATTATAACTGACTTGTGGTGCTAAGTTTTTATAATTTAAAGGTATTCTCAACTCTGACAGCCCTTCCATGTTGAATTATGCATCTCAGGCTCTTAAATAGTTCTGCTGGCACGAGACAGCTGAGATGAAGTTGTCTTTCTAAAATAATTGCTCCATGGAGCATCCATTATACCTTCAGAAAAAAATGTATTACTTGACTTCTACAAATTATAGACTAGCCTATAATGGGTATTTTTGACAGCTATTAGCTTCAAAAAAATCTGAACAGTAAAATGAGTATTGATATCACAATGGTGTGCCATGCATGTTAATACCAAACTTCTCTGTGCTTTCCTTCTAAAGCATGATGTAATCATTAATTATAATAATATTGATGTAGCTGCACTCATGTTAAAAATATAGTATTGGCAAAGTATATCATTTTCTCACCTATGAGATAAAAGTATTAACTGAACATTTACAGTAGATTTTGAAGATATTGTCCAAATTTAAAAGATACAAAACAAATTCTATTTTGGCAATGCTTTTGTTAATCATGAAATTGTTAAGTGTATTTTAAAAATTATGAATAAAACAGTAATCAAAGAATGATAATATTTTTATCCCTCAGTTTCTCTTCAAAATATTGAACTGATAAAACATATGATTTATCAATAATTTGCTAAAATAAATACTCTATTTCTTATCTTATTCATTATTTTATGCTTTTAGTTGTTAAAACAATAACTATTTCTCTATCATGAAAAAATGGTCAACATCATTCACCACCAGGGAAATGCAAATTAAAACCACAGTGAGATATTACCTTACATTAATGGTCATAGTGACTATTACTAAAAAATAAATTAAAAGATAAAATAAAAATCAATAGATGCTGGTGTGGATGCAGAGAAAAGGGAGGACTTATACACTGTTGGTGGAAATGTAGATTAGTATAACCTCTATGGAAAATGGTATGGAGATTTCTCAAAGAACCAAAAGTAGATCTACCTTTTGATCCTGTGATTCCACTACCAGATATCTACCCTAAGGAACGTAAGTCATAATATTAAAAAAAATACACCGGCACCCATATGCTCATCACAGCACAATTTACAATTGCAAAGATGGAATCAAACCAAATGCCTGTCAACTAATCAGTTGATAATTAAAATGTAATATTAATATATATATATATACACACACACTATGAATACTATGCAGCTATCAAAAAAATGAAATAATGTCTTTTGCAGAAATGTCCATGGAATTGGAAAACATCATCCTAAGCAAACTAAATCGGGAACAGAAAACCAAAACTGCTTGTCACTTATAAGTGGGAGCTATACTAAGGATATGGAAAGACATAGAGAAGAGCATTGTGGACACTGGAGACTCAGAAGGTGGGAGATGAGAAGATGGACAAAAATATAAATAACCTATTAGATATAATGCACACAGGTGGGGTTGGTGAGTACCCTTAAAGCCCAGACCAAAAATTATTTGTATCCCCCGAAGCTATTGAAATTAAAAAATAATAATAATAAAAATAAAATAAAAACACTTGCAAATGTTCTTATGTTCCACAGAACAATAAAAGAGACCCTCACTGCTTCCCTGCAGAAAGGAGTTTAACGTTCTGGCCAATTAATATAAGCAGAAGTCATTATACCGGGGTTTAAAGAAACTTAAAAATAGGACTCAGTCAGGAGTCATGCTCCCCTTTGCCTTTGACTTTCCTTTCCTCTGTCTAGAGGTCTATTAGGATGCTTGGGAGCTGAAATGGAGGTTAGGGAACAGCAGCCTGTCTTGCAAACAAGATGACAAAGGCCACGCCCTGAAAAGGAAAAAAAAAGGAAAGAAAAGCCTAAAACCAAAACCAAAAAGAGATAGCTTTCTGCTGATATTATTCTAACACCATATGGTTCATCTTTCCATTTCTTTTTTATATGACAGAGTAATAAGTCCCTAGTTGCTTAAGCAGAAGCTGTGTTTCCAGTTTCAAGAAGTTGATATGAATTCTTAGTTGATAATATCTAAGAACATTTAAAAGTATAGCTATGTTTCTTATTTGACAGGGTATCATAAAGTAGTTATTAAGTTTCAAATTGCTTTTATTTACTTAGTGACATTTTATAGATATTTTTATTTTGGTACATGCAGATCTTACCTAAACTTCTGTGTATTATTACATTGTATGAATACAATTATTCATTTGACTTGTTAATAACTTCTTAGGTGGTATAGAATGTTTGGTTATTGAAATCAATACAGAAATTAGTATCTTTGTACATGCATTTGTGTTTATGAATGTTTATATGGATATGTTGTATCTGGGTCGAAGAATATGTTTATTTTGAATTTTGGTAGATTCTTTGAAGATCTTAACTAACTTTTTCTCCAGCAATATTAAGTGTCTTTCCCTCTATGTTGCATATTATCACAGACATTTTTTTTTCCAGTGTCATGGAAGAATATGAAATTTCATTTTTTTGCAATATCTTAGTATTAGTTTCACATGTTTTATTTACTTACAGTCATGTGTAGTTTTTTAAAAGATGCAGAGGTACAATTCAGCATTAGGTATACAAATGGTCATGGTACAGGTAAAGTTTGGGCTTCACTTTGGTCTCCACTTCACCTGGCTTGAGATCAGGTACCCTTATTGATGAAGTGTGACCCCCCTCCCCTGGCAGTTTCCTACTATTGCCAATCCCTTTCTTATAGTATTATGATAATTGTTCAGGATCCACTTAAAAGTGAGAACATGTGGTACTCAGTTCTTTGTTTCTGTACTAGATCACTGAGTATTAAGTCCATCCAAGTTGCTGAGAAGTTCATAATTTTCTCCTTTTGTATGGTTGTGCAATATTCCATTGTGTGTACGAACCACTTTTTTTCTTATCAAACAAGTCTACATTAACCATTTAAAATACATCTATTAAGTTAGCTTATTTTTATTGGTTTTAAGAAACTCTTTATATAGAAAAGCATTAGTCTTGTATTTGTGGCCACTACATTTGACTAATGTGTCTGTGGAGGAAAAATATTCTTTATGTGTCCTTAGTTTGAAATTCTTAAATCATTTAGTACTTAACCTCTGTGGTTTGCTTTTCAGATTTCACACATTTCTCTTTTGTGTATGTATTTTTTCACTGTGCTATAATTCATCTTAAGTATTTCAAAGATAAATTTGAGGAAGGTAATTTTATGGTGTTCTTTATGTAAATGCCTGTATCTTTTATGTTTTTAGTAATGAACATGTATTGGTTCTATAATAAAATATGCATTTCACAGAACTACACTGTACTGCTGCATGCCTGCTTGAATCTTATAAAATGACAATGACTGGTCACTATAAAGCTTTTTTATGTCCTCGTAACTTTCTCAGTACTTCACATATTAAGTTATTCAATCCTTACAAGCACTCTTTAATGTGGATACTACTACCGTTTCCTTTTTATAGTATTGAGAACCAAGGCACAGAGAGGTTTAAGAGTTTGCCCAAAGCTACATGGCCATCGTGAGAAGGAGGTGGGTTTCAATCCAAATAATTTTGCACTAGAGTTCCCTAATGAAATGTGTGTGCTTTGTCAAGACTGGGGATGAGGGAACAGGTAATAAGTAGAGGTACAGACAACAAAGAAATAATAAGAGTTAATTTAAGGCCTACAATTGTATCTGACTGTATGAACCTGAATAAAAACTACAAATAATTTTTTCTTGCATTGTAAGACTTTTGTATGTCTGTCAGAGATATTCATATTGTAATTCTGACAGAATTAAAAACATTATTTTAAATGAGATTCTTGTGAAAATATGAACAGAGTTTGCTTGTATGGTAGGCTTTATGGAATACCGTGAAAGTCATTTTATATCAAAACATCTCATCGTCATGGAATTGTAATGTTAGAAAATAATTTCCTTAAAATTATCTTTCCATCTTCAAATTTTCTATATCAAATTTCCAAATGCACATGTATGAGAGGAGAATATTTTTAGTGAATGTTTTAATGGCATATCCTAGCTGAACTCTAAAAATTCAGACGAGAAAATGTAGCACCAAATAAACAACAAAGGAAAAACGAAAGTGCCAAAATTTAGGAATAATAAGTATGAGATAACAATATTTGTAATGTGCTTAGAACAATGCTGGCATACAGCATAGTTACTGCCATATTTGCATGAATGATACACACATACACAAACACATTTATTTTCTGACATTCTTGTTGACATCACCATCATCTTCTATCATATGTTTGCCTTCTCACTCTATTTCCCTATAAAAAATGAGAATCACTATTTTGTAAAGTTGTGAGATGCAATTTTCAAGTTTTTTTTAAGCATAACAAGAATCTAAGTTACTGTATCTGATATCTAAGCTTACTGTATCTGATATTCATTCTGAGATTTACTTTATATAAATAGTTGTATATATATTTTGAATAAATTATAATAGATCTGGCATAAATTTAAAAGTCATGACAAATTCTTGGAATTCTCTCTAAAAGTTTTACTTGATTACAATGAATTGAAATCAAATTATTCTATAACATGCATAATAATAGCTAAATAATTTATAAGTTTATGTTCTGTTATACATTTTTATCATTATAAAGACAACACAATTGTCTTCTATTTTTTAAAAAATAGAGAAGCATAAAAATCATAAGTTCCCTTCAACTAGAAACACTGCTAAATTTTGATTAGCCCTTGCTAATGATTTTTGTGACATTTTCTAACAAAACTAGAGACATATTATGTCTATTGTCTTTTAATCTTTTTTCTACTCTATACTATGCTACTTGTTTTATTTTTAAAATTTCATGATTGCAAGAACTATATACAAATGTTTGAAATGTTCAGAAATACAAAACTTTAAAGAGATATACTCAATTCTTTTCTCAAAGAAAATTTATATTTGAAGTTTCTGTCTATTTCTACAGAATATTTCCTTTAGATACAAAACATGAAGTATACTAGGTATACTGCTAGAGTGGTGTTTTTACTTTACAATATATTCTGACCAGCTTTCTAAATTAATACATTGAGATCTGTTCCACTTATTTTAAAAATTGCATATTATTTTATTATAAGAAGATACCAAATTCATTAAGTTATTACTTTATTGCTGGACATTTGGGTTGTTTCCAGTTTTTTATGCTACCAATAACATCTAGTGAATCTACTTATATTTTTATCTCTGTACACTGGTACCAGAATTTCTGTAGGATGAATTCCTAGAAATGAAACTACTTACTCAAGGGTCAGGCACATTTACAATTGCATTAAATTTTGATAAATTTTCATCCACTGTGGTTGTAGCAAAGTACATGTTCGCAAACAGAGAGAGAGAAGTACTGTTTTCTACATATTTCATATTTTTAATGTTTCACTTAAATTTTCAGCCGGGCTCGGTGGCTCAGCCTGTAATCCCGCGCCTTTGAGAGGCTGAGGTGAGTGGATTGCCTGAGCCTGCGGGCTCGAGACCCACCTGGGCAGCGAGACCTCATCTCTACAATAAATCAAAAAATCAGCCGGGCGTGGTAGCGCATGCCTGTAATTCCGGCTGCTTGGAAGGCTGAGGAGGAAGGATGGCCGGAGCCCAGCAGGTCGAGGCTGCGGTGGCCGGGAGCGGCCACTGCACTCCAGTCTGGGCGACAGAGTGAGACTCCAACTCAAAAAAAAAAAAAAAAAATTTCAGCCAACTGGCCCCAAATCAATAATTTTCTCAGGACAAATTTTGTTGTTTTATTTTAGATTGTTGGATCTTTGCAAATTTTTTATGAATATTCTATTTTTCATCATTTTAGTAAGATATTGAAACTTGAACACTATTGGAAGTTTGATGAATTTCTTAAAGGTGTCAATGACTCTCTGGTTTATAGTGGAGGTAGAGAAGACTTTTGGGGGAGTTGCTCACTTACTTTGTATACACACACACACACACACACACACACAGACACACATACACACACAGAGTGAGAGAGAGAGAAAGAGAGAAAGATGCAAATTTGCAAACATAAGTAAGACATAATTCCTGACTCAAACTCACAAATGCTAGAAACAAAATGAGAAGATTCTAGGAAAAGAAGATGCTGTATCATGTCAACTTAGAGGAATGAAGAAAAGTTCTTAAAAGAGGTAACATTATAAATGTTACCATGAAATAACTTGAATTACAATTAAAATATAGTTGTTAAAAATTATGAGTTTTATTTTAACTCATAGTTTAATACACAGTTATTAAAAGACCAGTTAATCAAAATGATTAACCTTCAGATTTGTGTGTAAACATAACCAGTATGTTCATTCCTTCCAGCATTTTACTGATTGTGATCAGCTGATCTCCTTCAGTTGTTGTTTTAAAGAAATTCTTGAAGACTTAACAAGTAAGACTACAAATGCATTAGCAAGAATGAATATATAAGGAGAGGCCCTGGAACGGGTTCCTTCATCCATAATGAGCCTGCTATCATGAGGCACTGTGAATAAGCATCGAAAAGGATACCACAAAACTGCAATATTTAAATCATGTCATCCCAAACATCAGATTAATTGTCAACAAAATTACTGCTGTAAACGACAGGCGGTCATTCACTGCTTCTGGATCCAAGACTTGGAAGACTCTACCCTGTCTTAGCAATCTTTGATTTCCTTTTTTTTTTTTTTTTTTTAATTTCTTCTAAGTAGTACTTTTTCTTTAAATTTCGGCATCTTTGAAATCAGGGCCTGCCTTATGATTTGTAGTCTACTGATAAGTATTTTTCTTTCTTATCTTAGAGGTACATAAAATAATTATACGATTTTACAACCTTGGCTTCTTAGTTTCTCCTGTCATGGAGCTTACAGTGTCTCTTCAGGGCAAGGGTTGGGGAGAGAGGGAGAGGGAGGTGAAGAGCCCACTACAGTACAGACAGAGCTCAGTAAGAGCTATGTGAAAGAGTACCCTGTGAGCCAGGGAAAGAATATTTTCTTTTTTTTTTTAAATTTCATTTCTTCTGTTTTATATTTTGTTTTCAACATGTGTGGTACAATTCAGTACTAGGTATACAAGTGGGCATTGTACAGGCAAAATTTGGGCTTCCCTTTGGCCCCACTCTGACAGGTTTGAAATCAGGTACCTTTCTGGATGCTGTGTCCCCAACCCCACCCCAGGAGTTTCCCACTACTGCCAATCTCTTTCTTACAGTATTATGGTAAATGTTCAGGGTCTGCTTATAAGTGAGAACATGTGGTACTCTGTTCTTTGTTTCTGTGATAGATCACTGAGTATTATAGACTCTAAAACAATCCAAGTTGCTGCAAAGTCCATAGGTTTGTCCTTCTTTATGGCTGCATAATATTCCATCGTGTATATGTACCACATTTTAAAAATCCAGTTCAGTATTGATGGACGGTATGGTTGGGTCCATGTTTTTGCTGTTGTAAATAGTGCTGCAATAAACATGTGTGGGCAGATATCTTTTTGTAAAATGATTTGAGTTCCTCTGAGTATATTCCCAGTAAGGGAATGGCTGAGTCAAATATTTGGTTAATTTCTAGTTCTTTTAGAAATCACCACACTGTTTTCCATAGAAGTTGAACTAATTTGCATTCCCACCAGCAATGTGGAAGCCTTCCCTTTTCTCTGCATCCTCTCTAGCATCTGTTGTTTTTGTTTGATTGATGATGACGATGGCCATTCTTACTGGGGTAAGGTGGTGTCTCGACATGGTTTTGATTTGAATTTCTCTGATGATTAGTGAGGATGAGCACTTTTTCATGTGTCTGTTGGCTGCCCATATATCTTCTTTTGAGAAGTGTCTATCATGTCTTTTGCCAGTTTTTTAATGGGATGTTTGTTTCTTTCCTTTCAGCATGTTTGAGTTCCTTATAGATCCTGGATGTTAGACCTGTGTCAGATACACAGTTGGTAAATATTATTTCCCATACTGTGAACTGTTATCTGCACTCTCTTAAAGGTTTCTTTTGTTTTGCAGAAGCTGTTTGGTTTAATGAGTCCCACTTGTCTATCTTATCTCTTATGGCATGGGCTTTTGGGGTTTTGATCCGGAATTGGTTGCCTATTCCCATTTCCATAAGGGTGTCTCCTGCATTTTCTAAGATTCTTAAAGTTTGAGATTTTACATTTAGGTAATCTATTTAGAGTTGATTTGGGGGTATGGTGATAGGTAGGGGTCCTGTTTCGATCTGCCAGTTTTCCCAGCACTATTTATTGAATAGTTTCTCCTCTCCTCGGTGGTTGGTGGTGGAGGCTTTGTCAAAGATTAGTTGGTTGAGGAATTAATATTTTGTTTCTGGAATCTCTATCCTGTTCCAGTGGTCCATAGACCTGTTCTTGTACCAATACCAGGGTACTTTGATTATTTTAGTCTTATAGGAAAGTTTAAGTTTGAGTGAGTGATACCTTCCACTTTATTTATTTTGCTAAGAATTGTTTGGCTATTAGTGGTCATTTATGTTTCCATATGAATTTCTGTATTGTGATTTCCAGCTTTGAGAAGAATGATGTTGGTAATTTAATGGGTATTGCACTGACTCTGTAGATTGCCTTTGGTAGGATGGACATTGTAACAATATTGATTCTTCCTGCCTGTGAACATGGAATATTTATCCATTTATTTGTGTCTTCTTGAAATTCTTTGAGCAGTGTTTTGTAGTTTTCATTGTAAAGATCTTTCACTTCTCTAGTTAGGTTTTTGGGTTTTTTTGGTTTTGTTTTGTTTTTTTATTGGTGGCTATTGTGAATGGGACTGTGCTTTTTATTTGGTTCTCTGCATTTGTTGTTGCTGTATAAGAATGAAACTGTCTTTTGCACATTCATTTTGTACCCCAAGACTTTGTCAAAGTCCTTTACCAGTGCAAGGAGGTTTTTGACAGATTCTCTTGGATTTTCGAGGTACAGGATCATATTGTCAGCAAAGAGGGCTAACTTAACTACCTCTTTTCCTATTTGGATACCCCTGATTTCCTTCTCTTGTCTAATTCTGCTAGCTAGTACGTCCAACACAATGTTGAACAGGAGAGCTGAATGTGGGCAGCCTTGTCTTGTTCCAGTTTTCAGGGGAAATGCTTCCAGTTTCTGTCTGTTTAGCAATATGTTGGCTAGGGTTTATCCTAGATGGCACCTACTGTTTTGAGGTATGTTTCTTCTATGCCTAGGGGATCAAGGGTTTTTATCAAGATGGGATGCTAGATTCTATCAAAAGCATTTTCTGCATCTAATGATATAATCATGTGGTTCTTGTTTTTAAATCTGTTGATGTATTTAATTGCATTTATGGTCTTGCAGATGTTGAACCAGTCCTGCATCCCAGGGATGAAGCCTACTTGGTAATGTTGGATGGTTTTTTGAGATGTGTTTATGAATCCAATTTTCCAGAATCTTGTTGAGAAGTTTGGCATCTGTGTTCATTAGGAATATTGGCCTGCAGTTCTCTTTGTTGTTGAATCTTTACATGGTTTGGGTATCAAAGTGATGTCAGTTTTATTATCGATTTGGGGAGAATTCCATCTTTCTCAATTGCCTAGAATAATCTCAGTAAGATTGGTAACAGTTCCTACTTGTGTGTTTTGTAGACTTCTGTTGGTAAGCCATTTGGTTCCGGACTTTTTTTTTTTTTTTTTTTAAGGTAGTTTTCTTATGACTGAGTCAATTTCCTGGGTTGTTACTGGTCTATTTAGTGTCTCATTGTCATCTTGTCTCAACCTTGAGAGGTTGTGTGATGTCAGAAAGTCCTCCATTTCATTTAGGCTATCAAGTTTTTTTGTTTTTTGTTTTTCCCCATACAGGTGTGCTTAGTAATTTCTGACAATCTTTTGTATTTCTTTGGGGTCAGTTGTGATTTGATGTTTTGCATTCTGATTGTGTTTATTTGAGTTTTTTCTTGGTCATTTTGGTTAGGGGTACATCAATCTTGCTTATTCTTTCAAAGAACCAGTTTTTTGTTTTGCTAATTTTTTCCTATGATATTTTTGTCTTCTATGTCCTGTATTTGATCTTTTACTTTGGAGATCTGAATTCTTCTGCTAAAAGTAGGGTTTTGGTGGTCTTGTCTTTCCACCTCCCTTAGGTGGTTTGTAGGCTGTTAACTTGTGATCTTTCTATTTTCTTGATGTCTATTCATAGAGATATAAATTCCCCTCTTATAGCTGATTTCAAGGCATCCCAGAGGTTTTGGTAAGATGTTTCTTCATTTTTATTTGTTTTCAGGAATTTTTTAATATCTGCTTTGATTTTTGTGTTGATCCAGTAGTCGTTCAGCTTCATGCTATTTAGTGTCCATGTCTTTGTGGATTTGGGGGGAATTTTGCTGATGTTGATATTTATTTTTACTTCACTGTGATCTGAGAAGACACATAATGATATATTTTTTTTTGAGTTGGAGTCTCACTCGGTCGCCCAGACTGGAGTGCAGTGGCCGCTTCCGGCCACCGCAGCCTCGCCTGCTGGGCTCCGGCGATCCTTCTGCCTCAGCCTTCCAAGTAGCCGGAATTACAGGCATGCACTACCACGCCCGACTGATTTTTTGATTTATTGTAGAGATGAGGTCTCGCTGCCCAGGCGGGTCTCGAACCCACGGGCTCAGGCAATCCACTCACCTCAGCCTCCCAAAGGCGGGGGATTACAGGCTGAGCCACCGAGCCCGGCTACATGATGATATTTTGATCTTATGAAAGTTGTTTATGCTGGAGAATGTGATCGATCTTGGAGTGTGTTCCATGTGGCGATGAGTAGGATGTATATTCTATGGTTGTTGAGCAGACTGTTCTGTAGTTATCTATTAAGTACATTTGGTCAATGACAAGTTGAAGTTCTGGATCTCTTTGTTGATTTTTTTGCCTCAATGATCTATCTAGGTTGTTAGTGGGGGTATTTAAGTTCCCGGCTATTATCGTATTAAAGTCAGTATCTTTTTTTAGTTTAGTAGTTGCTTTATAAATATTGGTGTTCCCATATTGGGTGCATATATGTTTAGGATGGCTATATCTTGTTGATGGATTGAACCTTTTATCCTTATATAGTGTCCTTCCATATATTTTTCTACTTTTGGTAGCTTAAATGTTGTATTGTTTGATATTAAGATCATGACTTGCCTTCTTTTGTGATCCATTTGCATGGAAATTCATTTTCCATCCTCTAACTTTGAGTCTGTGTGCATCCTTTGTGGTGAGATGAGCTTCCTGGATGCAGCAAATTATTGGGTCATGGTTTTTATCCAGTTTGCCATTCTGTGTCTTTTCAGTGGAGCATTTAGTTCATGCACTTTCAGACTGATGATCGAAATGTGATTATTTATCCTCATCATGAGGTTCTTATAAAGCTTTTTCTTTGATGGTTCATTTGCTTTATTTTAACTTTGAGGTTGAGGTATGTATGTGTGTTTTCAAGTTTATAGTTGCGATGTATTCTCAGTTGATTCTGTGTCCTTCTGTTCTCTTGGGGAGCGTGTGGTCATTCTTTTTTTTTTCTATTCTGTGCTTAATATGTTTTTAAATGTTTCCTGCAGAGCTGGTCTGGAAGCCATATAATCTCTTAGGGATTGGATGTTTGGGAAATATTTTAATTCTCCATAACTAATAAAGCTGAGCTCAGCTGAGTAGGAAATTCTTGGGGGAGGGCAGATCGAACCCTCACATACACATTAATGCACAAAGTAAAAAGGAAAAAAATTAAAAACAAATAAACACACAAAAAAAGAAAAAAACAACCTGCCCTCTTGTGGCAGGTTCTGTAATTGTTCCTCTCAGCAGTTCTGCTATCTTCTGTGGTGCTGCAGCCTCATTCACAATCTCTGCAGTTTCCCGCCCAGAGGAGTTGGAGGCAGTGGGGATGGATGGATGGGGCTTCAGTTCTCCCTCCAACTCTGATATGGTCAGGGGGATCTCTGAGATTGCATAAGATTGCCTCTTTCCCAGGTACTGGTAGGGGCACCCCAGCCAGGCTTTTCCTGGAGTAGTGTCCTCCTATTGTGATGGATGCCCAGTCTCCACCTGGGTTTGTCCCTCTCAGTCAGGCCCCAGCATTGTAGGGACTGACGTTCAGAGGATTGCTGGAGAAGAGGGGGTTGGTTCAGCCCCAGACTTACTGCTGATCT
Organism: Carlito syrichta; assembly: GCF_000164805.1. Classification (NCBI taxonomy): domain Eukaryota; kingdom Metazoa; phylum Chordata; class Mammalia; order Primates; family Tarsiidae; genus Carlito; species Carlito syrichta. Next base: position 153,737 of record NW_007260549.1, on the reverse strand, counting down.
CTTCGTGGGTTTCCTCATCCTTTTCTGGTCACTCCCTTTGTCCTGTGACTGAATCAGGGTAGGGGGTGGGGAGCCTGAGACTCAGCACTCATCCTGTCCTTCCAGAGTTTGTACTTTCAGGATATTCCCTCTGGGTCATAATCGACTCCTGAGTAGTTAATCTGTCTGTCACAGTTATAGAGTCTGTCTCTCCATGGTGAGCAAGATGAAGCACTTTTCTGCCCAGTTTTCAAGATGGTGGCATGATGTTTGTTTCACCCTCTCCAGTCTGGTCTTCCTCATTGTGCTACCTCCGCAACCCTTGCTGCCAGTGTCTGGCCAGGCACTGCATTGGTGAGGCAGAGACTAGAGTTGGCAGTCACTCCTGGCAGTTTCTTCCCTGGAAGGGTTTTGCTGATTTTTCAAAAGTAGTGCTCAGATTCTGTGCCCCAGAAAGCACTAGGATCCAAGCAGAGTAGTTGTGGCACCAGTCACTTCACCAGGAGATCCCTGGTCAATTGCTCCCAAATCCCCATTCAGTCACCCACTCACACACCTACTTACTCACAGACACATACACACAATTTTCCATACACTCAGTCACTCACACTGGGATTTACATTGTCCCACTGGCTCCACTGTCATCTTCCTCTAGGGTGCAATCTTTGATTTCTACTACCTTCCTCAATCCCCTCCTTATTTCTTTTAGCTGTACTCTGTAAATTACATTAAGTTAATTTTCACTTCAAATCATTCATTTTTTTCCCCTAGGTTCTAATAAATAATCCTTTTTATTAGCATCTACCTCTCATTCTCTTTTATGGGCTGTCATTGCTCCCACCTCACCCCAATTCCCCTCTTGTCATGGTAGCTTACAGGCCATGCTCTACCTTCCACTTTCAGAAACTGAAAGGGGAAATCTTCCAAGTGCCCCAACTGAGAGCCAATTCACTAGCCCTGGTCTTGGATCAGCTAATTGAATAACTCTAATAAGGTTTTTGTGTCTATAGTGACTAAAAAAGAGAGAATTTAATTAAAGAAAAAAGTGATTAATTAATGTTTTGACCAAGGAAGTGTTGATAGCTGAGCTTACCACTATATAGCCTTTAGCCTATGTTTTTCCTGAGCCTTCTCCACCACTATTTCTCCAGTCTTCTGGCAATCTTGAGAGCTCTCAACATCCCTCCAGTAAATAAAGGTCCTGTCTATTACTTACAATCCAAAAGATTCCTAAGTATTACATCTAGCCTCTTTACTGAGGCATTATTTTTCAGGAATTTTACTCTTGTTAACACAGGAATAGTGATTGGAAATAAGAAAAACTTCTTTTGAAAAAGAGTAAAATTGAAGAGTGAAAAGGGACAATAACGCTGGGACAATAACTTCCTATGTTACAAGACACTGTCAATGATTTTTAATTGGATGGAAGTGCATATAATTAGAAATAATTGATGGAAATCCACTTATTTAAGTGGCTTATATATGAGGGGCAACATTCATGAAATAATAGGTGTAAAACATTGTGTGTTCCTACCCCTGTACTAGGTATAACAAAGCTTTCTAAACACACTGCTTGACATATTCATTTTTAACAAATTACATCATTTAGCATTACAAACCCATTTTCCTTTCACATAGATGTTTGCATACTAATATTAGACAATTCTTTGAGTGAATAATGTAGCCTGCTTTTGTTTTTTCTCTTGTTCCTGGCCCTAGAAGATGGGAAGAGACATAGAAATGAAAATCAATGAGAATGAAGATCAACCAATACATATTTTTTATAGTACTTTGTCTTATTCTTTTACATAAAAGTGATTGGGACTGTAGAGCCCAGTGAGTCCTGTGATCTAAGGGTATAGGTTTCAGGACACCAGGAAGAGTTGCCCTGAGTTAAGGAGAGCAGCATTTATTGCAAGGTCTGGCTCATAGAAGAAATTCAAGAAACTGTAGAAGGAAGGAGAGATAAAAAGAAAGGCAGAAGCAACTTTCTTGTAGGTTCTCTTCTAATAGCCACAGACGCCGGGACCAGGACCGCCACCACCATGGGACCAAGACTGCAAACTGCTGAATAGACAGACTGTAAAGCAGAGGGAAAAGTGAACAAAACCAGAAGACCCTCATAAGGAAGAACAGGTCATTGCAGAAGAGAAATAAAAGCAACCCCACCTTCCCTCAAAAACAGAATTGAAGAGGGGGAGGGAAAGGGGTAAAGGGAGAAAAATCTACAGAAATGAAGAAAAACCAAAAGAAGAGCATGGGTCTCTCCCAGACGCCTGGAAGAGCAGACACTGAGAAAATTGACTTTGGAATACAAACAATGAAAAGTCCCCAGAATGAAGGGTCTCAAAATGCAAAAGTAGATATCAAAACAATAATGGAGAGATTAAAAAGAATTGAGGAGACACAAGAAGAAACTAAGAAGGAGCTGATATCTGAGATAACAGTAATAAAGAATACTGTGAATGAAATAAATAACAAATTGATAAGCATGGAAAGCAGAATTACTCAAGTAGAAGAAAGAATCTCAGAGCTTGAGGACCAAAATATAGAAATAACCCAAACTCTTAAAAACACAGAAAATAAGCTAAAAAAGACAGAACAAAACCTTCAAGAGATGAGTGACTACCTCAAGAGGCCTAACCTAAGAATAATCGGACTCCCTGAGGCAGAAAAAGAAACAGAGACCACATTGGAACAAACTTTCCATGAGATCATTCAAGAAAATTTCCCTCATCTAATCAGTGATACAAAAATTCAAACACAAGAGATTCAGAGAACCCCCGCAAGACAACAAATGAGAAGACCAACTCCTAGACACATAATAATTCGCCTAAATAAAGTAGGCACAAAAGAAAAAATCCTAAAGGCAGCAAGAGAAAAAGGCCACTATATAGCCATGGAAGACCAATCAGAATAGCAGCAGATTTATCTGCAGAAACCCTGCAGGCTAGGAGAGCTTGGAGCCCTATCTTCAAAGTCCTAAAGGATAAACATTTTCAACCAAGATAACCCTACCCAGTCAAGCTAAGCTTCATCAGTGAGGGAGAATTAAAATCTTTCCCAGATATCCAATCCCTGAGAACTTATGCAGCCACAAAACCATCTCTACATGAAACACTTAAGAAAGTACTAAACACAGAAGAAAAGGAAAAAAGAACAACGTTCTTCACAAG